>NW_007733540.1:90753-96562 GCF_000696425.1 Galeopterus variegatus
ATTTCATGTATTGCTTCACTGAGTTTTCTTGTATCTAATTTAGTTTCCTTAGAATTGTTACCATAAATTCCTTGTCTGTCATTTCAAAGACTTCTTGTTCTATAGAATCTAGCACTTGTAAGTTATTAATTTCCTTTAGTGGTGATGTACTTTCTTGATTTTTCTTATTTCTCGTTTCTTTCTTTGGTGTTTTGTCATCGTGGCCAGGGGTACCACAGTTCCCTCTTTTCACCCTGATGTCTGGCTTGGATCCTAAAGGGTCTGCTGCTTCTGGGCAGCAGAAACTAGCCTGAACTGGAAGTCCCACCCCACCTGCCTTCACCAGTTTGTCAGTCTCAGGGCTTGGAAGCCATGCCTCTCAGGTCACTCACAGAGACAGACATCCTGTGCTGGAAGTCCCTCCCTGCCTGCATTCCCCACCTCGTCTGACTCAGTTCTTAGGATCCCAGATCCTCTCAGGTCACTCATGGAGATGGGACAGCCAGGCCAAAAGTCCCACCCCATCAGCCTTCACCATCTCATCCAGCTTGGGGGTTGGGAACCCATGCCTGCCAGGTTGGTCATGGAGATAGACAGCCTGCACCTGAAGTCCTGCCCTGGCCCTGCCTGCTTTCTCTGGCTGGAAGGCTGGGGGCATGCGGGCTCAAAAGCTCTAAAGTCTCTTTAGGAAATAGGGGGCAACCTGAACTGGGGTCCCGCAGTGGGTGGCTGCTGTTCGTTCTAGCACAGATTTCTAACATTGCTCTTTAATAGCTGCAAATTGGTTGCTCTGTGGGAGAGAGCAACACCAGGAACCGACTACTCTGCCATCTTGTCCCCTCCCCTAGGAATACTATTTGAATATTGATCTTATCTTTAATAAATTGCCAGATGGTTATTTAAGAATCTCATCAATGTAAAGTTACTATTTTTAGTGTGTTTATTTCTTTTATTTTTTTTAACTCATACTTTTCTTTCTACAATTCTCTTTTCTCTCTTTCCTTCTTTCTATTTATCTCTAATGTATATCTTTACCTCAATCTCTAATTCATTTTCTTATCATGCACTGGCTGAGACCTCCAGTATAATGTTAAACAGAAGCAGTGGCAGTAGCATATTGCCTTTTCCTTGAAATTAAAGAAAATATTTTATAGACATTTCTAATAGAGATTCTTTATCTGGTACAGGGGGTCTTCTACTACTAGTTTTCTTCATTTCTGAAGGAAACTCTTTCTAATTAAAATTTGTTTTCAATATGTTCATAAATGAGATAGTAATTAAATGCTAATGGATGTGAGAGTACTGTTATTTTAGATTTTTATAAGAAAAAAAAACATGTTCAGAAACTAATGAACTGAAATAAAAATAGAACATGTTGAATAAATTAAGTAGACATGTATGGTTATTACGTCTGATCTTTTTGGCTCCATTGCTTTCGTCACTTCAGTTACCCTTAAGGATGTGACAGAAAGATTCTTTGAAATAGCTTATAAGTTGGGTTTCCTTCAGTGTCTTTCTGTCTTGCCAGCTCTACTTATGAGAATTTATAGGAACAAAACATTCGGCCAGAGTTTCTTCTCCTCCCTTTCACTAATGGAATGATCCTGCAACTTCGGTAGCTTTTCTATTATTATTATTATTTTATTTATTTATTTATTTTTTGTCTTTTTCATGACCAGTAAGGGGGTCGCAACCCTTGGTGTGGTGTCGCCCACACCGCGCTCAGCCAGTGAGCGCACCGGCCATTCCTATATAGGATCTGAACCCGCGGCGGGAGCATCACTCGGCCCTCAGTAGATTTGCTAACCATGTTCTTGTCCAGCATGTTTTGGGAAGTTGGTTCAGTAGAATTAACAGTTAATGTGTATAAAGTGTTTGAGTGTACACTTCTCATACATAGAAAGTACACAGTATGTTACAATAATAATTTTTTGATAGTGGAAGTGGATGATACTTTTCTAAAGAGGAGTTGGGGATTTCCTTCTTCCCTGGGCACTAGGGTTTTTAATTTTCCAAGGACATATTTTATTTTATACATTCGCTTTCTATTTCTCTGATTGCCATGCCCAGGCTTAGCACATGACAGTATTTGTCAACAGATGATAGATGATTTTCTAAAATTAAACTGCAAGTTCAAGCAGTCCCCAGAAATCGTCCTCAGATTTCTTAATTTGCTAGGAGGATGCACAGAAATCACTGAAAGAAATTTTACTTATGGTTATGACTTACTTCAGGAAATGCATATAAATTAAAGTCAGACAAAAGAAGACATGCCTAGGTCAAAGTCTCAGGGGGTTTCAAATGCAAAGCTTCTGTTTTTCTCCAAACACATTATCCTCCTAACATCAAAGTGTACATGCCTATAAAGTATTGCCAAAAAGCAGCTCACTAGAGCCTTTGTGTCCAGCTTTTCCATTGGGACTCCATTATGTAAGCGTGATTGACTGACTGATTGTCCATATGGTTGATCTCAGCCTCCAGGTTGACTGATACTTTGTGACCCAAAGCCCCCGGCCTAAGTCACATGCTTTGCCTTTCTCATATGACCAGCTGCAAGACTATAGGGTGTAGCTGGCCCCATCCTAAGTTGCAGTGTGACCAGCCCCTGCCTTAAACAAAGATGGTAAGATCAGGTATGAAAATAATTACCTTTCAGAAGCCCCAGGGCAATGACCAGACATCTTTTGAGCAAACCCAAATTCTTTATCACGTAACTATCAATTGTTTTTCTAAACTGAACTTAGAATAAAATCTTTTAAATGCAAACATAATAATAAATGCCTGTGTTTAAAATCCTTTGTTAGCTTTCTCATTATACTGAAGATGAGATTTAAATGTATAAGCTCTAAATATTTTTTAGCTTGTCTGCACTAATCATTCGTTCATTTAATTATATATCAAGCATCTACTATGTGCCAGAAACTGTTCTCAGCAATTGTTAAGAAACTTATATGTAAGTGAAAGGAACTATACAAACAAATGAATAATAAAGTAACTTTAGAGAGTAATTTAGATTTACTGATGTGAGAAATTTTCTAAAGACACATGGATGTGTTGAATGATGGGGCCATCTTGAAGTTTAGAGAAAGCCCATTCTCTGTTGTGGGAATATTTAGTTCAAAGGCATTTGCACTGAGAAATAAAACTGGGGAAGATTGTATGGGATGAGGGTAAAAATATATTCAGAGGCTAAATCATGTCCTTTCAGGGAGTACTAAGCAGTCTGAATTTTATTGAAATATGCTGATAGGTGATTTTAAGTATAATGTTAATATCTATTTAAAAAACAAAAACAAAAACATTTCTCTGGTTGCTATGCACAGAATTGATTATATTAGAAAAAAGTTTAAAACAGGGGGCATAATTAGAGAGCCAGGTAAAAACATATTGGTGGCTTAGAATATGGAGAAATTGAAAGTAGCATCACATATGTAGAAAGAAATAGATTTTGAATATTTTGGGGAAACATGATTTTACAATTGGAAGTTGTACACTATTTCTGAAGTTGGGTCATGCTGATAAGCTGAAACCTGAATAGGGAAAACTTTTTTCCTTATAAAAAAACTATTTTCCTTCCTGAATAAGAGGAGGCATGGAAACTGAGATTTTTGTTTTAGTAATGTTAGATGTGTAATGTTTGTAAGACATCAGTAGAAATTTTAAAATTGTAGTTGGATATTCCTGTCTTTAATCATAAATGAAAACTTACATGTTCAAAATATCTCTATAGATAATATTTGAGTCACAAGACTTTAATAAATTAGAAAAAAAAGTGGAGAAAAATTAGTGTTATTTATGAATTGAGCCTTGGGCACTCTAAAACTGAGAATTCAAACAACAATAACAAAGGATTTAGGAAAGGAAACTAAAGAAAATAAGCAAGTAAAAAAGTATGAAAAACAGAATTCAAGAAAATTTAAGTAAGAAACCATCACCAACTATAAAAATGGTGTACTGAAAATAAGAAAGAAGAAGTCAAAATAGCCATTGGAAAGGCAACAGAGAGGCCACTGGTGACTAGAACAATTAAAAGTTTGTCTTATTTATTTATCTAATAAATGGAACACACACATCCTAAGTAAAAGAAGCTAAGCACAAAAGACTGCATGTTACATGGTTCCTGTATTAATTAGCCCATTTTTGTTGCTTATAACACAGTACACTGAACTGGGTGATTTCTAAAGAAAATGAAATTTATTGCTTAACAGTTTCTGAGGCTGGGAAGTCCAAAGTCCATCTCTTGGTGGCAACAGTGACCCAGGGGTCTCACATTGCAAGATGGTGGAAGCAGAGAGAGCAGAGACAGAAAGAAACAGACTCTCCTCTTCTTTTAAAGCCCTCAGAACCACTCCTTGACGACAATTTTTAATCCATTCACTACTGCATGGTCCTACAATCTAATCACCTTTTTAAGGCTCCACCTTTCAATTGCTACAGTAGGATTTCCCGCCCTCTTAACAGTCACAGTGGGGGCTAAGTTTCTAATACATAAAACTTGGGGAACACAATTCAAGCTTCAATAGTTTTGGGGGAATATAATTCAATCCACTACAGTTAAATTTATGAAAAAAAAAAATTCTAGAGTAGTCCAGACTTCTAGAAAAGATAAGATGTCTAGAAAAGGCAAAACCATACAGGCAGAAAGTGTTTGCCTGAGGCTGGGAGTGGAGAAGGGATCATCTGCAAATAAGCAGAAAAACACTTTAGTGATGGAATTATGTTAGTATAGAATTATGCTAAAGGTTGCGCAACTACATAAATTTACTAAGAAGCATTGCATTGCACATTTTCAATGGATGATTTCCATGGTATGTAAACCAAATTGTAGCTTAATAAAATTAAGTATAAACAAACAAACAAGCAAACTGCTAGCTAATATTGCATTGTGTAAATGTACTACATTTTGTGTATTCATTCACAAGTTGATGAACATTTTTATTTTTTCTGCATTTTTCGGCTATTTCAAATAAAGCTGTTATAAACATTAGTGTAAAAGTCTTTGTATGAACATATGCTTTCTATTCTCTTGGGGAAATACCTAAAATGGCATATATGGATCATATGGAATACATATATTTGATGTTAAATTTCTCAAGGTTTTCTGAAGTGGCTATGCCATTTTTACATTGTAAACAGGTGGTGCTTGGTATGGTAAATTTGTTGTTCATTGTATCTATGATTTTAAATGTGTAATAGAATTTCATTATGATATTAATTCACATTTTCTTAATTGTTAATGGTGATGAGAAACTTTTCTTGTGCTTATTTGCCATCCATATATCTTCTCTGCTAAGTCTCCTTCAAATAATTTCCCCCTTTTTTACATTTGGAAATTTTTTGTTAATTTTGAGTATGAGAGATTTTAAATATATTTTGAATAGAAGTCATTTATAACACAAATGATCTGAAAATATTTTCTACAGTCTGTGGCTCATATTTTAATTATTTTATCAGTACCTTTTGAAAAGAAATTTACAATTTAATTCCATGGTGGTCATAACGTTAACGCTTTTGGATTTAGTGAGATGTGTTTTTTGGCCAGAGTATGGTCCCTCATGTACTTGTAAAGAATGTGTACTCTGCTGCTTTGGGGTGGAATATTTTATAAATGTGAATAAAGTCAAGTTGATTGATGATGTTCTTCAGGTCTTCTAAACTTTGGCTGATTTTCTGCCTACTCATTATATCAATTATTGAGACAGAGGTAGTGAAATTTCTTTTTTTTTTTTTTTCCTTTTTGTCTCTTTTTTTGTGACCAGCAACGGATCGCAACCCTCAGTGTCGCGCCCGTACCGGGCCGGGACCGGCAACGGGATCGCAACCCTCAGTG
>NW_007733540.1:97522-99912 GCF_000696425.1 Galeopterus variegatus
CCCCTCAGCGGGAGCGCCGCTGCGCTTCCCAAGCAGCGCACTGTAGGAGTGCGACACCGGGCCGGCCCCAGGTAGTGAAATTTCTGATGGTAATTATTGATTTTCCTAAGTCTCTTTTCAGTTCTATTAGCTGTGTTATGGCTATGTTATTAGGCGAATAAATGATCTTTGAGGCTGCCCTTTCCATCCACAGGCACAGAGGCCTAGGGAGACAGAATGGTTTTATATGGAACAGACCCAAGGTACTCTCCATGGGCTCACTGCCCAAAGCCGCCTTAGCTTACTGCTCCCTGTACCATGGCTGCTCCAGATGCTCCAGCCGTGGGTGAACTGGCTCCAGGTGCTTCTGGACCCACAGCTTCAAAAAATGCAGTCTGAAAGCCTTGGCATTGTCCACATGGTGTTAGGTCTGTAGGCTCAAAGAATGCCAGAGCTGTGGAGTCCTGGGAGACTCCACCCTGATTTCAAATGATGTATGGAAAAGCCTGGAGACCTAGGAAGAGATTTGTCACAGGAACAGAGTCACCACAGAGAGCCTTCTCTAGAGCAATGCCAAGCAAAACTATGGGGTTGGTGTTGCAGCAAAGATCCCCCACAAAGGCCATGCCTAGTGGACCCACAGGAGTGGGATCACCACCATGGAGACCCCAAAACTTTAGAGCTACCAGAGTGAAACACCAGCCTGGGAGAGCTGAAGCGTGGCCTGAGACCAGGAAAGCCATAGGGGTTGCCTGAGGACTTAGGGACCCAACCAACACAACAGAATGTGGAAGATGCCAAACAAGGAGTCAAGATACATGACTTACCATCTTTAAGATTTAATGCTTGTTCTCCTGGTTTCTGAAATTGTTTGCGACTTGTTACCCCTTCTTTTGGCTCATATCCTTATATCTCCCTTTTGGAAAGGTAATATGTACCCAATGCTTATCTCACCATTGTATCTTGGAAGTAGATAACTTGTTTTGATTTCACAGATGGAACTTTGTGCTTTTGAGTTAAAACAAGTTAAGGCTTTGGGGATGAAATGAATGTATTTGTATATGAAAATGACATGAGTTTTGGGGGATCAAGGGCATAATGCTGTGGAGTGAATATTTCCCCAAAGCTCACTGAAATTTAATATCACTGTGACAGAGTTAAGAGTGTGGGAAATCCTATATGATAATTGACAGGTAGAACCTTAAAGAGGTGATTAGATTGTGAGGACCACGCTGTCATAAATAGATTGATCCATGCATGGGGTATTGGGCATGGTCCGATGGTTTTAAAACGAAAACAGGTGAGGTGAAGCTCTCCTGCTCAAGCCATTCACCATGTGATAGAAACCCTGTGTCACTATAGAGTCACCACCAACAAGGCCTTTGACAGATGTGTTCCCTGGACTTTGGACTCTGCTGTCATCTTATCTGTAATGTACCCTTTTCTCTGGCTTATTTTTACCCTTTTTTTAAAAAAAATTCAAGCAAAACTATGGGGTTGGTGTTGCAGCAAAGATCCCCCACAAAGGCCATGCCTACTGGAGCTACAGGAGTGGGATCACCACCATGGAGACCCCAAAACTTTAGAGCTACCAGAGTGAAACACCAGCCTGGGAGAGCTGAAGCATGGCCTGAGACCAGGAAAGCCATAGGGGTTGCCTGAGGACTTAGGGACCCAACCAACACAANTGGGGTATTGGGCATGGTCCGATGGTTTTAAAACGAAAACAGGTGAGGTGAAGCTCTCCTGCTCAAGCCATTCACCATGTGATAGAAACCCTGTGTCACTATAGAGTCACCACCAACAAGGCCTTTGACAGATGTGTTCCCTGGACTTTGGACTCTGCTGTCATCTTATCTGTAATGTACCCTTTTCTCTGGCTTATTTTTACCCTTTTTTTAAAAAAAATCATTTGTTTAGAGCAATGTACCTTGGTGCCTTCTTCATATTTATGTATCTCAGTGTTTGTTGAGCTTCTTGGGTAGATTAATTGACTTGGGTGAGAAGACAAAAAGTTTACTTGTCATTGCGTATCTACCAGTACTTTCTCATGAAGTATGAGGCCCAGTCATCTGTTGAGAGACATCAAGAGGAAGATGAAGTAAATGATGATTTATTTTCCAGTTTGAGTGTGAAGCAAATGATGTAAATAGGAGTTTCAAAAAGTAAGAAAACAGGTGTACTCGATATTGTTCACCTCAAACCACTTTGCCCTTTGTTCACTATATTTCAGTAACACCAGTCTTCTTCCTCCAACTTATTTTGGACATTTCTTCTTCTCAGCTTTAAAGTTACTTCCTCAGAGAAGGTTTTCTCTACTTCTAATCTAAACCTGAATGAGCTTTATTTCTCATGTTCTATTTAATATTTATTTATAGTACTATATAATTATATGTGTAAATATGTTTTTT
>NW_007733540.1:100300-101920 GCF_000696425.1 Galeopterus variegatus
TTTTTTATGTCTTCCTTTTTAACCAAACTATAAACTCCATGAGGTCAGGACTCTATCAATTTTGATCATAATGTCTAGTATAATGCCTAATCCATAGAACAAATCAATCAAGGGTATGCAGAGTTTTGAAGAATGAACATGAATTTTCCAGCTTCCTCTTCCTCAAAAAAGATTAGTTGCAGGCTTTCAAAACAGAGAGAAATATGTTTACAAAAATACGAAATCATGAAATGATTGATTGATTGACTGATTGATTTTTGTCCTTTTTGAGACCGGCCGCACCGTGCTCAGCCAGTGAGCACTGCAAGTGCACAGTCATCCCTATATAGGATCCGAACCCACGGCTGGAGCGCTGCTGCGCTCCCAGCGCCACACTCTCCCGAGTGTGCCACGGGCTCGGCCCATGAAATATATATTTAGAAAGATACGGGTGGTTCTTTACAGATTGTCATTTGGCTGAATATGGAAATACCATCTCTAAAAAAGGGAAGTAATATACTAGTTATGTATATTAAGAGGTTTGATTTATTTAGTGTTTTTCAAAATTCTCTGTTTTGTAAAATGTCAGTTTCCTGGTGCAATAAATAGTTTTGCTTTCAAACACTTTTGGGAAACTATAGTTAAATGTATTTTTTTTTTTATTTAAGGGTTTTGCTAAACAATAAATGACTTTGTGAATTGCTAAATGAGATGGTGAGGTATCAANCTTTACAGATTGTCATTTGGCTGAATATGGAAATACCATCTCTAAAAAAGGGAAGTAATATCCTAGTTATGTATATTAAGAGGTTTGATTTATTTAGTGTTTTTCAAAATTCTCTGTTTTGCAAAATGTCAGTTTCCTGGTGCAATAAATAGTTTTGCTTTCAAACACTTTTGGGAAACTATAGTTAAATGTATTTTTTTTTTTATTGAAGGGTTTTGCTAAACAATAAATGACTTTGTGAATTGCTAAATGAGATGGTGAGGTATCAAACATGTTCCATTCTTGTTTAGCTACTGAATTCATTTTAACCGAACTCATATTACCCAGTTATTAAACATTATTGGTTCTGATATTCCATAACAATTAAAAATGTCATAATTTCTATGGTACTGTTCATTTAAAATAAGTGCCCAATTATTAGTTATTACCTTATTAATTACTTTCTCTTTTTCGCTAACTTTGATTCACTTTAAGATAAATCTCTATACTTACGAACCAACCACCATCCCTAAAAAATTTTCAAGGCACAAATTGGAACCTTTAAGTAAATACTTTTGTGGAAATGAAATTTTTACTCTTCGGTCTATTTAAGAAGACTTATTTTTAAGTTAGCTAAATTTTTAAACTAAATTAAAATGTTGATCATATTAGCGCAGAGTCATTGGTTTGATTGAAAGAGTACAAAAATCAAGTCATTTATAATGAAAGTACCTGAGACCGGGTAATTTGTTATGGAACAATATTTATTGCTTACAGTTTTGGAGGCTTGTAGGGTCCGCTGCCGGCCGACCCGAACAGCCCTTGACTCGCTATCAGTCTCTCCCTTGGTGTTCCTTCTGGTGGGCGAGTGAACTGCCCGGATTCCTCTTTCCCTCCGGTCCCCGTTGGAAGGAGACAGGGGAAGAGAGCTGTGA
>NW_007733540.1:102754-104534 GCF_000696425.1 Galeopterus variegatus
ACATCCTCCAATCAGCTTAAAGGTTATAAGAGCATGCATCCTGTCTCAATGCCTAGCTATTCCAATCACGCAGTGTTCACGAGTGTGGAAGCGCGTATTTGGCCAATAAAGGCTAAGGCAGGGTTCCTGCAGACACTTCCACCCTACTTCCTCCCTGCGCTGTCTTAAGCTGCCACGTTAATACGCCCTTGTGGGCCCATAATGGCACCACTTGTAATGTCACTTAAGGTGGTGTTAGTTTTTAAGGCCCGACAGAGGCTGGGAAGTCCAAAGTCCTTGGAACACATCTGGTAAGAGCTTTTTCCTGGTGGGGTCTACAGCAACACAGGGTATCACATGGTGAAATGGCAGAAGTGGAGAGAGAGAGAGAACTCCCCATATGCTCCCCTTTTAAAGCCATCAAAACCACACTCAGTACCACCTTTAAACCATCAATGGATTAATCAATTTATTTGGGCATTATCTACCAATCTAATCACTTGTTCAGGGCCTCACCTTTCCATTACTATAATCAGAGTTCCCGGTCTCCCAACACTGTCGCAGTAGGGGGTTAAGTTTCTAATACATGAACTTTGGGGCACAATTCAATCCACAACAATCAAAGACACCTTTAAATCAATTATCTTTACCCAGTCTTATGTGCCATTCCAAATTTCAGACCTTAAATTCATATTTTAAAATATAAAAATACAAATTAAAGAAAGCATAGTTGTTCCATTTCAGCTTATCAACTGGCAAACACATTTGATGTGCAACAAATTTATCAAAGTTTCTGTTGAAAACTCTTATACATTAAAACTCTTAAACTCCTGTATGAGTTCCTGCCAGTGATATTTAGAATAAATGTACCTGTGTTTCTGTTTTGTTTTTTGTTTTGTTTTGTTTTGTTTAAATGCACATCTTCTTTGGTCATTGAAGATAAAGTTAACATATTATGGTTCTTTACTGAGCTGGCATGTTACATACCTTGAGTTATATTGCACAGATCTTTCTCCTAACAAAACTTTAAAACTTGTGACTACATTTTAGATAAATACAAGCCTTTAATCAGGAATAAGTAGGACATTGTCTATGATCTGAAACTAGGAATTTGCAAGTGGTGTACTTAGGTCCAGTTATAGAATCTGCAGTCTTGCATATTTTATCACTTATGTGGTTAATGTTTCTAACTCTCTTATCTCTCAATTTTAACTACACTAGCATTCCTTTGTGCATTTCTTGGAATGTGAGTTTATTTTGTTGGAATCTAGCATAGTAATCATATTGAAATATTCAAGGCCATTTGAACAGGCCTTCATTCCAAAAATAATCTCTTGGTGAAGTGCTCACTGGTAAGCAGAAAAGGAGCTCTTTCTCACGGGACTTCCATTTGATGGTTTAAAATGATGTGTCTGCTACCTGTGATATACTGGGAATTAGGAAGGAAGGTATTATGTAAATAAGCACTGGGCTGAATAAATAAACTATATTTTAAAAGATAAATCATCTAGTGTTGAGAATTCTTATGTTATTTATTTCATGTCTTAATTCTGTTAAATAATTTATCTATAAATATATATTATATAAAATATTTCATGTATTTGTTTCTTTCGTGGCTATGCTATTTGATATATTGAGATTTAGAATTTCACTTGGAAGAATTATTCTTACATATTTTGAAATTCAGTGTGGCTATATGAATTTTTTTGGCCAATAAGTTTAAGCAGTAGTGATGTGTGTCCCCTCAGGGCAGGATTTCTAGGTGGCAATGTGTGACGTGCCATGTTCTTTTGTAACTCTG
>NW_007733540.1:106223-108969 GCF_000696425.1 Galeopterus variegatus
TCTTTATCTCTACTCTCATGACTTCTTTAGATTAATAAGATTTAAATATCAATCTGTTTTCTCCTGTAATATTTAGGAATTGAATTATTTTAAGTTATTTTATATTTGCCCGAAGTATTTATAAAACACCATCATCAAATTATCATAAGGTAATGCTATTTATACTTTTATCTTACTTCCAGATAACAGATAATTAAAATATACAACCAATATTGTTTTTTCTCAATTTATATTCCACTGTTTATCTTGTAATATGCACACATACACACAGCTGTAAAACATTTTTTNGGGTTAGGTCCCCAAGTCCTCAAGCAGCTCTACTCCTATGGCTTTCCAGGTCTCAAGCCACACTTCTGCTCTTCCAGGCTGGCATTCCACTCTGGTAGCTCCACAAGTTTGGGGTATCCATGGATGTCCTGCTCCCATGGCTCCACTGGGCATGGCACTGATGGGGTTTCTCTGATGTAACTCTGACTGCACATTTCTGCTTGGCATTGCTCTAGCGAAGGCCATACGCAGTGAAATTGCCCCTGCGACAGATCTCTTCCTGGGCTTCCAGGCTCTTCCATACAACTTATGAAATCAAGGTGGAAGATCCCAAGCCTCCACAGTTCTGGCATTCTGTGAGCCTACAGACCTAGTACCACATGAATGCTGCCAAGGCTTCTGGCTTGTATTTTCCAAAGCTGCAGTTCTATCCAATTTAGGGACCAATTTAGCCATGACTGGAGCAGCCAATGCAGCTGGGGTGCTACTGTTGAAAGAAGCTTCCTGAGGTAGCACTGGGCAGTGAGCCCATGGAGGATGCCTCAGGCCTGTTCCCCAAGACCATTCTGTCTCCTTAGGACTTTGGGCCTGAAATGGAAGGGTTGGTCCCAGAGGCTTCTGCAATGCCTTCAGGGTCTTTTACCTCTTCTCTTGATAATCTCATACTTTTGTATTAATCTTCTTAGGACCATTGAAGTTTTCTTCTGAAATTGCTCTCTGCCTCTCTACCATATGTCCAGGCTACAAATTTTTCCAAAGCTTTTACACTCTGCTTCCCTTTTAAATGCGCGTTTTACATCATGCCTTTGCCACCATGACTCAGCGTAGGCTGTTACAAACAACTGTGCAGCTTCCTCAGTGCTTTGCTGCATAGAAATTTCTTCCGGCAAATACTCTGGTTCACAGCTCCTATGTTCCAACTTCCGCAAATCCCTTGCCATGGACAGAATGCAGCTGAATTCCTTGCCAGTTCACAGCAAGGGTGATCTTTGCCCTAGTTTCCAACAAACTTCTTATTTCTGTGTGAGACCTCATTAGAATGGTCTTTACAGTCCATATTTCCATAAGCATTTTGGTCACCGCCATTTAACCAGTATCTAAAAGTTTTCCTGATTTTCTTGTCTTCTAAAGTTTCACCAGTATCTAGGCTTTTCCTAGCCTGTTCCTCCAAATTCCTACAACCTCTGTCTAACACCCAGTTCCAAAGCCTCTTCCACATTTTCAAACATTTGTTATAAGCAACACTTTGCCTCTCTGGTACCAGTTTTCTGTTTTAGTCCATTTCTGTTGCTTATAACAAAATACTTGAAACAGTGATTTATAAGGAAAATGAAATTTATTGCTTACAGCTTCCAAGGCTGGGAAGTCCAAAGTCCATCTGGTCGTGACAACAGCGACCCAGGGGTCTCATATTGCAAGATGGTCAAAGCATAGAGAGCAGAGACAAACAGACTATCCTNTTTTCTTCTGAAATTGCTCTCTGCCTCTCTACCATATGTCCAGGCTACAAATTTTTCCAAAGCTTTTACACTCTGCTTCCCTTTTAAATGCGTGTTTTACATCATGCCTTTGCCACCATGACTCAGCGTAGGCTGTTACAAACAACTGTGCAGCTTCCTCAGTGCTTTGCTGCATAGAAATTTCTTCCGGCAAATACTCTGGTTCACAGCTCCTATGTTCCAACTTCCACAAATCCCTTGCCATGGACAGAATGCAGCTGAATTCCTTGCCAGTTCACAGCAAGGGTGATCTTTGCCCTAGTTTCCAACAAACTTCTTATTTCTGTGTGAGACCTCATTAGAATGGTCTTTACAGTCCATATTTCCATAAGCATTTTGGTCACCGCCATTTAACCAGTATCTAAAAGTTTTCCTGATTTTCTTGTCTTCTAAAGTTTCACCAGTATCTAGGCTTTTCCTAGCCTGTTCCTCCAAATTCCTACAACCTCTGTCTAACACCCAGTTCCAAAGCCTCTTCCACATTTTCAAACATTTGTTATAAGCAACACTTTGCCTCTCTGGTACCAGTTTTCTGTTTTAGTCCATTTCTGTTGCTTATAACAAAATACTTGAAACAGTGATTTATAAGGAAAATGAAATTTATTGCTTACAGCTTCCAAGGCTGGGAAGTCCAAAGTCCATCTGGTCGTGACAACAGCGACCCAGGGGTCTCATATTGCAAGATGGTCAAAGCATAGAGAGCAGAGACAAACAGACTATCCTCTCTCTCTTCTTTTAAAGGCCTCAGAACCACACCCCTGACCACCATTTTTAATCCATTCACTACTGCAGGGTCCTACAATCTAATCACCTTCTCCAGTCCCCACCTTTTAATTACCATAATAGGATTTCCCACCCTCTTAACAGTCACAGTGGGACCAAGTTTCTAATACATACAACTTGGGGGAAACAATTCAAGTTTCAGTGAGTTTTGGGGAGACATAATTCAATCAACCATACCTATTCTATAATTATCTCAT
>NW_007733541.1:0-18513 GCF_000696425.1 Galeopterus variegatus
AGGAATAGTGGTGTGATCAGGCTGAAGGAAAAAACACCACCATGGTAACTGAAGAAGTTGACATAGCTGTGGCATTTTAGTACCCCTCACATGAGAGGAAAAGAGCAGAAGCTTAACAACATTACGTTAGATTTGAGCAAGGAGACATAGCTGTGGCATTTTAATACCCCTCACATGAGAGGAAAAGAGCAGAAGCTTAACAACATTACGTTAGATTTGAGCAAGGACATGGAAATGGACATCAGTTTGTGTGATTTAAAAAGAAACATCGGTGGCTCAGTAAAATAGGAGTTTGTTTATATGATCAAGGTATGGAGCTTTGAAAAGACAGACGGTTAAATTCCTCCAAGATTCTGAGCCCAATCAAACTTTTTGCCATTGTCATATAATGCATGTTCCTGAATGGAACCAATCACATTGTCTCTTTCCTATGAATTCCAGTATAGCAGATATCACATCCACTCCTGCATTTTAGCAATTGATGTATAGCTTAAATTATGGTAAAATCATAAGCTCCTGGGCAACAGATGTATTTCATTTGCTTATTATGTGCCCTACAACACCCAAAACAATGTCATGCACAGTTTGGGCTCTTTATAAATATTTATCAGAAAAATAAGCACTGCAACAACTGGGGGTATTCACAATGAAGAATTAACACTGTAGTCCAGTTCTAGGCTCAATGCTCTAATAAATGCAGTTGATTTGAAATATATGTATTGTATTTTCTGGTGGACAGTTCATGGTATATAAAAAAGTAAAACATGAAATTTAAAAAATGGACACAGTATAAAACTAAAAAGATCTTTGCTACTTTTTCAGAGACTTAAAAGCAACCAAAAACCAAAAAACACTATCTATCTCCTGCACAGTTTTACAATATTGATGCAGTTGTTTAGCTTTGATAGTTTGTCAGCTTCTGGCAGGTGCTTTAGAAGCAACATTTAAGTAGAATATGGCTAGATTGACTGCTTTCATATGAATAAATGCTGCAGGCTTTCCCAAAATAACCACTTAGAAATTTCACTGCTACTTGAGACTTACAGAGCACTGCATAATATATGGATGATCAAATTCTGTTTTTCTAAAGGCAAAATCAATACTTTCTGTGATCTATGAAAGATGATTTCAAAAACTAAGGGTGAAACAGCAATATATGGATTGAAGTACATATGTGTTTGTGTGGCATCCTAATGTTCAAAACTATTATTTGGGGAAAAAAAATCTTATCTGTAATTTCATAACTTATTTTCCATGAAGGCAGTTGTTTCATTAACTAAAAGTTCATTGACCTGCATATCTTTTATTGTACATTTAAGGAGTCAAAGAAAAATGTTTTCAAGAAAGAGATTTCTTCCAAGAAATTGCATCTTAGAAAGGATCTCTTATTCCCTACTCATTCAGGGGACCTGAGCACTCCATTAATATCTACAGAACTTCCCACAGTCCCCAGTAGAGTAAAAAACATATAAGTATGTATATATATATATATATATATATATATATGAGAGAGAGGGACAGAGACAGAGAGAGAGAGAGACAGAGAGAGAGAAGGTACTTAAATGTTTGTGAATTAGAGAGTAAAAATAAAAGTTTGCACATATATATATATATATGAGAGAGAGGGACAGAGACAGAGAGAGAGAAGGTACTTAAATGTTTGTGAATTAGAGAGTAAAAATAAAAGTTTGTAATGCTTCTTAAATATCCATACTAAGTTAAATTAAGTTCATCATGCTCTGTATAATAATGTGCTAAAACAATGCAATGTAAAAAAAAATTCCCCAAAAATTTAATAATTAAATTGTGTTCCTACTATTAAGAGAATGAAAACTCAAGCCATAGACTGGCAGAAGAATTCACAATATATAAATAACATTCTATTGAGAATGTTCAAAAAACTCTTACAAATCGATAAGAAAAAGACAAACACCACTTTTTAAAAGGTAGGCAAAAGGCTTAAACAAGCACTTTGCAAAGCATGATATTGAAATGGCCAGTGAATACCTGAGTATGTGAGAAGTTAGTCAACATTATTCATCAGTGGGGAAATTCCAATTAAAAGCCCCACAGATGTCACCACACATTCATGAGAGTGATAATACCAAATGTTGGTGATGATACATTAGCAAAGTCAATATCTGAATACTTTAGTGAATTTTGCCAAAAATTTTTTTATGCAATTGACATACTTTGATGTTTGTGATACACATATTAACATTGCCAAATTAACAAAGTAAAAAAAAATTATTTCACTGCATTTTTGCACGGTACATGGATGGAGTTCATATTTTCATAAAGAAAAGAGAGAGGGAATTTATAACTTGAAAATATATATCCATTTTTTTAATGTTTGGGAATTTTTAAAATATTAATATTTGTACTTTAGTTTTTTGAATTAGTTTTTTATTCCAAAACTGATAATCTAATTTTAAGTGAAGTAATTATTTTTGCATTTGTAAAAATATTGGTAGCACAAATGGAGCAAAAAAACATATTCAAAATATTAACAGAAGTACCAGAAAAATCAATTATACAAAAGCCTTAGTTCTCGCCCTTTACATTGGTAGATTATTGTTACTTTGAGAAGACAAACTAATTGATTAGTTACCAGTGTTATAACTTGGAAAAATAAAGGTTTTCTTTTGCATTTTTAAGTTATAATAAAAATTTACAAGAAAACCCAAATGAAAAAAGAACAGTACAATGTGCCCTCATGTTCTTTTTACTGAACTTTGGTAACCATCAACTTTTCACCATTCTTCATACGATTGTTTTTTACTGTTTATTGCAAAGTATTGATTATATATATTTGTGAGGTATAGAGTTATATTTCAATACATGTATACAATGTATGATGATCAAATCAGGGTAATTATTATATTCATCATTAAAAACGTAATCAGTTCTTTGTGATGAGTATATTTGATCTCCTCTCTTTTAGCTGTTTGATAAAATAAAATAAATTATTGTTAATTATAGATGCCTAGCTCAACTGTACATCAATAGAACTTATTTTTCTTATCTAGCTGCTTTGTGTCCACTAAACAACCTCTCGCTATCCCCTTTCCACTTCCCCTCTCTCTCCTCTAGTAACCACAGTTCTGCTCCCTCCTTCTGAAAGTTCAACTTACAATTATTATAGTTTGTTTGTTTTCTTGTATATTTTAGCTCCCATTTAAAAGTGTGAAACAATCAACAGAGAGAAAAGACAACCTACAGGATGGGAGAAAATTTTTGTAAATTATACATCCAACAAGGGATTAATATCCAGAATATACAAGGAACTAAGACAACTCAATAGTAAAAAAACAAATAATAGACAAACAATAGTCTGATGGGCCAATTACAGTGAGACTACCATCTTCTTTGATTGGAATAATACTATTATTTCAGTTAAAACTGGTATTTGATTTATGGCAACTGTTTCACATTTTTTTTTTAGGTCAAGCTTGAAATCCATTAAGATATCCAATACATACAATATGTGTTCAGTTTTTTAAAATAAAGTGAAGTATTATATATTAATACTTTGAGGATTCCATCTCATTTATTGAAATCCACTACATGAACTTGGCAAGATCTTTTGGGATGTGCATATTGCTATATAAGGTTTCAGATAGACATTCCATATGGCTCTGTGTCATCCACAATTTAGTCAACATGCTTTCTTTTTTTATTTTTTAGAAAATATTGCTCTAAGTAGAAAAATCATTTTTAATTTTTTTGTTTGTTTTATACTGGATTATATGAGACACATGATCTGTACATGATAACAGAATCTAAATAAATGATGAAATATCTCTGTCCTTGATAACTGATAAAATATCTTTTGCATTGTCAGTAAGTTACATACGTTCTGATGTTATAATTTAAATTCCTTTTTTTCCAAAGAAACATTTTAAATCTTTTAAATTCCAGTGGTGTTAAATTAAATTATTTTAATCAATCATATAAGTTACTATGAGGTTTTGTTATTTTCAGTTCTCTTAACCGTTATATTTTTAATAGTGTTTATATGTTTTAAAGAAAAATACTGACATTAAATTTTTATATGCAAATATATCTCAAATTGTCATATATATTTCTTCCATATAATTTAATATATATATATATAAGTAATCTCTAATGCTATTGTTTGTTTGGATTTGTAATATTCCTACTCTTCTAAATTGTACTATGTCACACACACACACACACACACACACACGCGTCTCAACTGAAGAAATTTTCGTTCAATCTAGGTTCTAGTTCATATTTAGATTTAAGATTAGTATGTAAACATTTTCAATTATAGAAAAAAAGTTTCCTCTCCCAAACAAATGAGGTACATCTTGCCATGTCACCATTCATTATTCAGAAACCGTGCTATACTCTCACATAACTAGGTTTAGATACTAAAATATTTTACAATCCTCTGTTATTAGATGTGCAAGATGTTCTATTCTCAGGAGTGACATTTTATAGATTTGATACTCCTTAATAGTTTGCTATTTCTATTTACCCATGAATTTCAATGATTGCATACAAGTATCATCCATTACGTATGTATCTTCCAAGATTATCAAAATAGAAAAATTATAACACATGAGAAAGAAAAGAAACATTTTTAAACAAACCCTCCAGTATTTCTGGAAAATTGAGCTCATACTTTCTTCCTTCTGATTATTCAGAATAATCTTATTCAGAAATTTATTAACTTCACAAGGAAAACATCTGCAGCTGATTTCCTCTTGTGAATTTTTTTCCAGGCAGGTAAGAGAGCCAGTGAATTTGAAACAATACATTGAACAGGAGAAATGAACTTACAGATCTGTATATAATTTAGGGCATGCACATTGGGGTTTGGCTAATCTTAAATGCATAGATTTATCCATTTCATCTTTTATGTCTTCTTTGTTGTACTACATATGGAAATGTCAATGAAAACTATTAAACTAGAAAACACTTTATGAAAGTCATAAAATGTTAGTTTGCATTACACTTTGATCAAGAATTATGGCTAATCCAAAGCACTATTCATTATCTCTCTCTTTTTCTAGTTCAGTGCTTGTGATACCGGAAACCCTGAAGGCATCTGAAAGGTCATTTCCAATACACACTAACAGACATTGAGGCTGGGAGGAAACCACCCCCCAGTGGTGGCACAATTGTTTTCATACTGAGAAATAGCACATACCATTTTATCTGTAGTGAAAATCATAAGAAGAATGCGGACAAAAAAGTGTGAACTCTACTAGTAAACAGGAAAAATGTTCTGCTAAATTCTTTGAAATAGGCAAGAAATGACTAAAAAAAGAATGACTCTAGTGAGACGTCACAAACTACACCATTTTTTTTTTAAGTTTATAAGAAAAGACTTGCTTTTCTTTTCCCATCAAAATTTTTCCAAACAATATTTTCTAAATATTTTAAATTTAGTTATCACTATATTCTTCCTCTCAGGGGGATTACAACACAGTTGAAAAGATAGGACAGGTCCTGAATTCACTCAAAACATGAATGAGGGGGAAGAAATCCAAAAGTAACCAAATTTACCACAAAATGTTGGATTGAAGAATTAGAAGCTTAAGAGCTAAATTCAATTTTTAAGAAAAAAATTTACATTTTTACATACCTTCTTTATAACTGTATAATTCATACCTTCTAGAAATACAACCATAAGAGAGTAGCAAGTGAAGAATTACAGAACATAAGAAATTAGTTTAAGGGATATTGATAAAAAATCAGCAATAGATCATTTCTTAAAACACTTATAGATCATTTTAAGCATAACTAAAAAGAAATGAAAAAGTCAAGAAATGCCAAATTATAGGGAAAAACACAGTTAGTTGTACATAATCATTTTATACAAAAGCGCTTCATCTTACCTCTGCTACCAGTTGCTGAAGAGACGGTGATGCTACAGAATGTAGACTCAAGTTACCCCTTATGGGACTATGGAGGCTAACATAAGNGGAAAACATCTGCAGCTGATTTCCTCTTGTGAATTTTTTTCCAGGCAGGTAAGAGAGCCAGTGAATTTGAAACAATACATTGAACAGGAGAAATGAACTTACAGATCTGTATATAATTTAGGGCATGCACATTGGGGTTTGGCTGATCTTAAATGCATAGATTTATCCATTTCATCTTTTATGTCTTCTTTGTTGTACTACATATGGAAATGTCAATGAAAACTATTAAACTAGAAAATACTTTATGAAAGTCATAAAATGTTAGTTTGCATTACACTTTGATCAAGAATTATGGCTAATCCAAAGCACTATTCATTATCGCTCTCTTTTTCTAGTTCAGTGCTTGTGATACCAGGAAAACATCTGCAGCTGATTTCCTCTTGTGAATTTTTTTCCAGGCAGGTAAGAGAGCCAGAGAATTTGAAACAATACATTGAACAGGAGAAATGAACTTACAGATCTGTATATAATTTAGGGCATGCACATTGGGGTTTGGCTAATCTTAAATGCATAGATTTATCCATTTCATCTTTTATGTCTTCTTTGTTGTACTACATATGGAAATGTCAATGAAAACTATTAAACTAGAAAACACTTTATGAAAGTCATAAAATGTTAGTTTGCATTACACTTTGATCAAGAATTATGGCTAATCCAAAGCACTATTCATTATCTCTCTCTTTTTCTAGTTCAGTGCTTGTGATACCGGAAACCCTGAAGGCATCTGAAAGGTCATTTCCAATACACACTAACAGACATTGAGGCTGGGAGGAAACCACCCCCCAGTGGTGGCACAATTGTTTTCATACTGAGAAATAGCACATACCATTTTATCTGTAGTGAAAATCATAAGAAGAATGCGGACAAAAAAGTGTGAACTCTACTAGTAAACAGGAAAAATGTTCTGCTAAATTCTTTGAAATAGGCAAGAAATGACTAAAAAAAGAATGACTCTAGTGAGACGTCACAAACTACACCATTTTTTTTTTAAGTTTATAAGAAAAGACTTGCTTTTCTTTTCCCATCAAAATTTTTCCAAACAATATTTTCTAAATATTTTAAATTTAGTTATCACTATATTCTTCCTCTCAGGGGGATTACAACACAGTTGAAAAGATAGGACAGGTCCTGAATTCACTCAAAACATGAATGAGGGGGAAGAAATCCAAAAGTAACCAAATTTACCACAAAATGTTGGATTGAAGAATTAGAAGCTTAAGAGCTAAATTCAATTTTTAAGAAAAAAATTTACATTTTTACATACCTTCTTTATAACTGTATAATTCATACCTTCTAGAAATACAACCATAAGAGAGTAGCAAGTGAAGAATTACAGAACATAAGAAATTAGTTTAAGGGATATTGATAAAAAATCAGCAATAGATCATTTCTTAAAACACTTATAGATCATTTTAAGCATAACTAAAAAGAAATGAAAAAGTCAACAAATGCCAAATTATAGGGAAAAACACAGTTAGTTGTACATAATCATTTTATACAAAAGCGCTTCATCTTACCTCTGCTACCAGTTGCTGAAGAGATGGTGATGCTACAGAATGTAGACTCAAGTTACCCCTTATGGGACTATGGAGGCTAACATAAGCCACGACATTTTTCTGCAGCACCGTCTTGAAATCCTAAAATCCAAAAAAAAAAAAAGATCTATAGATTCTACTTTATTAGATAAGTGTTAAATTATAAATACTTTGTACTTAAAATCATTACATTGCATAAGTACTTTTTCAAAAAAAAAACACCCCCATTCTATTTAATAGAGTACACAAAGGTTATAAAAGGATTTTTAATAAAGGTGGCAAGGAGTTAGATACAACGTATGATAAAATATTTTAGAGCATTTTCCAGACAAAAGTCAAATTTTAAGACAAAATGTTCTTAAAAGATTAACACAATATGGCATTCAACAACAGAATACAGAATGGAATATTTGCTCCTGTGATAGAACTTAATTTTACAGTCATTTAATTAGAGACCAGATATGAATAAACTACCTTAGTAATTCACAAAACTAGCCCTTTCCTTGGAAGCAATGAGCTACTTTTTGCACAAAGTAACTCTTAGAGCAAAACAGGGCAGAATACAATTACCACCCTGCAAATATTACCTGAAATAAAACCAGATGCTTTTCATGCACACGAATAGCATAAAATGATTCAGTATGATAGTTTTCCACTTCTTAGCTGATCCCTACCATGCAAAATCGAAGACCACTGCTTATTAATAAGGCTCCACTAAGAAATTCTGTTACTTTCCTGTTTACTTTGCACAAATATTTAATGAGTAATTATCATGGTGGCAGTTCTATAGAAATGTCCTACAAATTATATTACATCATGTCTTGGGAGAGTATCTTTTCTTCTTCTGACACTATCAGATGAAAGACTACAAGGACTTGTATATCTAGCAAATGATGTTACCCCTATGTTATATTGAAAATTAAGCTATTTTTCTATAAGAGACATGAAAAGACAATCATTTAAAATTAATAAATATTTTAAATGAATGTAAATGGTGAATTTTAAGCTTGAGTAATTTACTTATAATATTGTTTGAAGAAATGTCTATTTTTACTTAGGCACTATGAAAAAAGTTTCTATTTACACACTACCACATAGACACTGTCTATATGTTAGTTCATATAATTCTCATGAGAACTTTGATAATAGGCATTAGTGTACCCATTTTAGGAATAGTCTTAGAGAAGTTAATTTTGCCTAAGATCACATGTTTTATGGTAGGGAGGATTTGAACTCTGACTCTTTTGACTCTAAAATCTATAGAATTTCCACGATAGCCTGTGAATAATAAAGATTCTTCAGGGAGAAAAATTATACTTTTTAAAGTAAAGAACCTATTTAGTAAAATGTTATAATTGTCCTCAAGGACCAAGACCAGTATTGAATCAATTCTGTAATAATTCTATCATTTATAAATTCCATTTTTAAGATTATTGACCAATATCCCCTAATCCTCTTAATTACAAATGTGGGTTTCCAGGGGTTTCTATGCAAGCAAAACTAAATAGGGCAATGTGACATGTCAACAAACGCTTTCCTGACTCACTTGCACTAGGGAATTTATCTAGAGCATAAATTGGTTTCAGTCTAAAAGAAAATGTTTCATTCTCAGGGGTATATTTGATAAGAGTAGACAGAACAGAACACTAAGAGTTTCCTAAGTTGCTCTTCAACCGAATGGCTATACAATGGCTTAATGAACTACACTGAAGTACTCTTCTAAGATATTGTAAATTACAAAAATATATTTTATAAGATAATAACCAAATGTATATATATTCACCATTTTCATTACTCATATGACTTTGCCATCTTGTAATGCAAAATGCCAGAAAGTGACTGTATAATCAGTTGTCAAATATAAACACAGATAAATATTCACAGGCATCGGTATCTAATCTTTTCAAATAGGAATAACCTTTCCTAACAAACATTATTTCCTGTGAACTCCCACATTGCAGCAGTTGTATTTTTAGTATTTGTTGATTAAGAAAATATAAAATTACCAGAAGCACAATGGCTTCACTAACACTTAAAAATAAATTTGTATTTTATTAACCACAAAAATATTTGCTTAATTTGAAAAAATAATTGTTTACCTACATGCAAGTCCACCTTGGTTAAATTTTCAGGCTATAATGCTTGATACTCAAATTCAAGGACTTTTTGCAATAAAATTCTCTATGCATAGGAGTTCAGGATATTTAAGTTAGGAACTACTAATGTTAGACAAGCCTACTTTGACAACATAGTTCAGAAATATACATGGAAATTTAGGGTTAGCATAAATTGATTGTGAAAGTTACTAGACAGGTACCTAGAAGACTGATATAGTGGAATAAATCTTTGGAATTTGAAAAGGGTCTTTAAGATATTTTCTTAACATGTGCCTTATCGTTATAAGAAAACCAAAGTATTCTGTATTGTTTCATTGTTTCTAAATTACTAACAATAATCCAGATCACAAATATATTTTCTAAATTATTTTTTAACTTGTTTACCAATCTTTAAGGTAAGTAATTCAGAATAGAAGTTTGAAGTTTGAGAGGTTGGTTCAACTCTTACATTTTCTATTTTACTTACAAATTTGTTGATTTACAAAAGTTCTTTAAGCAAAGAAATTTCTTTCTTTGCAGTAGTTCTTTTGAATATGGATCAAACATTCACACTACTAATTTGCATATGGAAAAGCATTCCAATTTGCAATGTGTGATCTTGATGAATTTTACACTGTAAAAATTTTCTCATCTTTAAGACTTTACCTCAAATTAAAAAAAAAAAAACACTTGCTATTTTCTTTTCTACACCTTTTTGATATTTTCTTTCATATTAAATAGACATTTTATCTTTTTTGAGTGCTTAAATAAAAAATGTAGCAAGAGAAAAGTTCCCATTAGACAGAATCATTTTCCTTCAAAGCTGAGATAGTAAACAAAAGAGAATATCAAATGGTTTTACTTCTCTAGCTAAAATATGTAGTGTTTTGGTCTGCATACTTCCATTGAAACTCTTCATGAAAAAAATCATAGAAGTAAATAGAATATCTAAGAGTTTTATAATATCTCATCAATCCAATTATCAGTTGTCATAGTCCATTAAAAATACAGTCAGAAGCATTTGAAACTTAAACAGTTGTGTTCTTACTGCTCTCCATCGCATCTGAGATTTTGTTTGGACACAGGCTTCCTAAAGTAGGTAGGTAGATAGACAGGTAGCAGGAGGGTAGAAAGATTACAGGTAAAGGGGTGGAGAATTTTGTTTGGACACAGGCTTCCTAAAGTAGGTAGGTAGATAGACAGGTAGCAGGAGGGTAGGAAGATTACAGGTAAAGGGGTGGAGGAGAAGGAGGAAAAAACATTTAAAGGGAGAGAGAAGGGAAGGTAACTGCTATTTTGAATCCAATCTCCATATTTATATTGTATAGATAAAATATAATGCTAAGGTGATAAATATTTAATTTGGGACATTATTTTCTGATTCCGGATAATTCCTACAAGGTTTAGAAAAAGAAAGATATTGGTACGTATGACCTGACCCTTTCTTGTCCAGTGCCTGTCAACCTGTTTTCTAAGGAGAAATACAATCATGAGATACACTATTGCGGGTTATATCAGGGTTTATAGGTCTGGTAGCAGTAGGAATAAGACAGCTGAAGATCACACACAGTTCGCTGTGTGCAACTCTAATTTCTCCTCATTCTTATAAGTGATCTCAGCAAATTAGCAGAAATGACATCCCGCTTGAGAAGCATATTCTTGTCCTTGGCTTCAACAATTTTACTTTGCCTACTTTAGCAAAAAAAGAAAAGAAAACAAAACAAAGCAAAAGCATTACAATTTAATGTATATTTTATTTTACCTCTCCCCATTCATATGAGCCAATATTGCCAAAAGCTGTTCCTCCCCATGAACAGAAAACAATAGTGCGGTCCGGTCTCCACCCTTTCTTCACTCTTAACATCAAAGCCTGGATAAAAGCTGTGATTATTGCAGTACTACTGGCCCATTCTTGTCCATTATAACTGTATGCCGTATGATGGTGGCTGCCAACTATGATATACCGGTCTGGAAATAGAAGGAAATAAGAGCCATTAAAACGAAATGTAAACTTTGACAATAAATTTAATGACATTTACATAATCCTATTGTACAACTGAGCAACAATTAAGCAAAATTGTTCTAATAATTATGACTACTTTAACATTTTCACCCACTGTCTTGATTCACACATCTGTGTGTATCAAAGCAGAGGCAGCTGCTGAACCTAATTATGAATCCAAGGCATTAGATGCATATTACTGTCCTCTGCAACATGAATATTAATTAATGAAGTATACAAATATGCCACAATAAAACCTTTATCTAACATTTTTCCAGCATCATAGTGGGAAGTGCCCTGTAAACAATGTGTGTATGCTCAGTAAATCTTAATGAACTATTAATACATTTGAGGAAGCAGTTATTCAGTAGCTGTAAATATTATAAATGTGGTATTCATGTATGGATTTTAAACAAGTGAAGTATTTATATTTAGGGAATTAATTACAGCTTCCAACTCATAGTTTTAGCCCCTCTCCTTTCTCTGAGGAAAAAAATAAATGTTACCAACATTAAAAGCCATTCAACTACTGCAAAAGTTGCCTTTTCACACATTTTATTTCCTATAATCATCCAAAATTCATTAGATACACTATTAGAAAGGTCTCCATGACACACAGACATGGCCTGTCACTATTGTCAGTAATAAGGTAGGCTAAAAATGTACCTCCAGGATTTCCTCTGATTTTATTATCAGTGAATGTTATTCATGATAATAACAGAGCTAAATTTACTTGACCTAGCAGCCCTACACATTTGTGTAAAAAGTTTTCTTCACTGAGTGTTATGTCTTTATGAGATGTCCCATAAGTCAATGGTTAAGTGTGTAGACTCTGAAGTTAGCCTGCTTGTTTTTGAACCAGGCTTTGCAACTCACCTTGTGTGACCTTGGAAAGCTTATTTAAACTCTCTATGCCTTAGTTTCTTCAGCTGAGTAATATGGGAATGCAAACAGTACCTACATTATTCAGTTCTTTTAAGTGATTTGCTATATGTAAGGCACTTTGAGCAGCACCTTATACAAAGTAGTACTACACATGTATGGAACAGATGAATCACCCCCTGACTTCATGACAACAAAAAGCTACCTTACAGGTAATGTCACAGTGTCAAGCTATTTTAGTTTTTCGCTCTAATTTTGGAAGCAGCAATAGATTTGATCTGCCAACATTTTATTGAGATTTAATTGATGTTATATATACATAGAGTGTCTGCAAATGTTGAAAACTGGGCATTTATTCACTAATTTCCAAGAAATGTCTGAAAGTTCTGCTTGGGAATGTTCATATTCTAAATAGACCATAAATAAAACTTAATACTAATTGGTGATTGTTTCTAATTTTCAGTCATTACCTAAGAAAATCATCTGAACAAACAACCAAAATTTTTGTGTAGAGTTCAAGTAAGCAAAATTTGAGAAGCTTTGCCTAATATACACTGAAGAATACTAATGTTAAAATAGATTTTTAAAAAATTCTGTTTTTTTTTTTTTTTAGATTGAATTTCCTTTATCCCAAAGCTAGTATGATTTTGTACAACTGGGAATCCCAATAATAACTTGCAAGTGCAGTAATAGTAATGAATATTCTACTGCTTCAATTTAGAGATCCTTATATTGAAAATTTATTGAAATGGTTGAAATGTAATAGTAACAATTTTGAAATTCATTTATATCTTGTATTTAAAGACACTATGATCAGAGGTTGTTCAATATTGCTATTGTAAGGAATCAGAGAATAAGTGCTTTTCATGAGTTTTGTAAGAGTTGGATGGCAAGAAACTTGGAGGACAAAAAACTTGATTTCAGAATTCCCCAGGTTAGCAATTAAGTCAATTTAACTAAAGTCATAGAGAAGAATAATTCTCCAAGGAGAGGTTGAGTAAATGTCCCAACAAAATCAACAGATGTAATAAAACAACTGTTTCACCCTATATTGTGTAACAGGCACATCAGACAATAATATGTGATATAGCCTTACAGTGAATGAATTTGGAAGTGTTCATATCATTTTCTTAATTAATATATGTCAGTTATTTTCACTTTTTTAGCCTACATAATATCATCTGAAGATTCCATCAGCAGCTCATAACAAGGCGTGAAATTATTTAAAATCTAGATTGGTAATCATTTTCATAAACCCCTTCAAAAGCTAAAGTCATGCGAACATTGGGCAGAATTGTCAGTGAACCAAGGGTCAGAAATGAGACATAGATTAACATTTAAAAACTTATATTTGGAGACAAAAACTTTTATTTTTATTTTTTATTTTTTTATTTTTTCCTTTTTGTCTTTTTTCGTGTCTGGCAACGGATTGCAACCCTCAGTGTCACGCCCGTACCGGACTGGGACCGGCAACGGGATCGCAATCCTCGGTGTTGCGCCCGCACCTCGCTCAGCCAGTGAGCGGGAACCGGTCTGTATGTGGGATCCGAACCCTCGATGGGAGCGCAGCTGCGCTCCCAAGTGGAGCACTGTAGCAGTGCGCCACCGGGCCGGCCCCAAAAACTTTTATTTTTAAAAAATTCCATCATTAAAAACTAAAATTATTTTTAAAGAAATGTCATTTCTTGATAAAAATAAAAATTTCACTAGTGTTATGGTATATAAAAGAAAAAAAGAAAACTTTCTTGTAGCACATGCCAGTTTAACAGATCTAAACTCTATTTCTTATTTCACTCCCCTCTCCCCCTACACACTCTCTACTAAGATTTATTCTTGAAGAAATATGGTAAGAAAGACAATATAGACCTATTTTTTAGTTTCATATTGATTCAACTCTTAGAGTGGTATAAACTTCTAGTTACATTTAAAGTAGGATATTTAATAATCATTAAATTATTATAGGAACAAGGCAGATGCCAATCAGTTCTCCAGTCACAGCCCTGACATGGTCTTTGAGGGCCTTTGGTGTGACATGAGTTAATCCTGTGTTTGATGGATCCTGGGAAGTTTGGGGAGTTTCTAGAGGAGGTTTAAGCAGCCTTGTGGTAGCATCGGGACGGAGGGTAACAGTAAGAAAGCAGCTAACGCAAAGTAGCCGCACTATACTGGCAGGCCCTCAAATGTCACTTATTACTGCTGGATGAAACCCGTAATGATAAATATGCTGCTTCTTTCTTTGAAAGTACCCTTTCTCAAAGTAGCCGCACTATACTGGCAGGCCCTCAAATGTCACTTATTACTGCTGGATGAAACCCCTAATGATAAATATGCTGCTTCTTTCTTTGAAAGTACCCTTTCTTTTTTTTTTTTTTGTCCTTTTTTGAGACCGGCCGCACCGCACTCAGCCAGTGAGCGCACCGGCCATTCCTATATAGGATCCAAACCCGCGGGCGGGAGCGCTACTGCGCTCCCAGTGCCGCACTCTCCCAAGTGCGCCACCGGCTCGGCCCGAAAGTACCCTTTCTAACAATTTAAATGGAAAATCTGTACACTGAATCTGTTAAAATTATAATGAAAACAAGAGTAAAGAAGCCTCGAGAGAATGCCTGAATGCTTTATCTATGAGTAAAGGAAATCTGCTTAGAGCCTAAGCATGGTGCTTTTAATTTAGATGCTATGCATTTTTGTCAGTTTGTTTTAAATTAATGGACTTTGTTTTTTAGAACAATTTCAGTTTTACAGAAAAACTGAGCAGAAAGTACGGAATTCCCAAATACCCTTTCTCTCCCTTGTCTCCTATTATTAACAGCTTTCATTAGTGTAGAACATTTATCATGATTGATGCAATATTAATATATTATTATTAACCAAAGTTATAGTTTACATTAGGATTCACTCATTGTGTTGTATACTATGGGTTTTGACAGATACATAATGACATGCTAGGCTCATATATCCCCCATTACGGTATCATACAAAGTAGTCCCATTGCTCTAAAAATCCCCTGTGCTTCACCTTTTCATCTCTCCTTTCCTCCTTCTAGCCTCCGGCACCCCTGGCAAAAACTGATCTTTTTACTGTCTTCATAGTTTTGCCTTTTCTAGAATGTCGTATAGTTAAAATTATGTTTGTTTTTAATGTTTGCCTAATTCTGTTCTAGGTTTGTTCCAAATAGTCCAGATACGTGAACTTTAGAAAGTCATTACCTTATAGTTTTTTTGATATTTCCAGCTTATTTTGGACTTAGATAAGAAGAATCTTTCCTGGTTTTCTAAAATTCAATATTAAACTTTTAATAATTCAGCAGTAAGAAAACCTCACAATATCTGCTACTTAGAATATTACCTTACTTTAACATAGTGCCTTACAATTTACAGTAGCCATATTTGTATGCATACACTAATACTCATTGGAGCTCTTTGATCCTTGAAATCACCAAGTGACATAGGTGCTATTATCCTTATTTATTGAATGAAGCACATAGAACTAGGGCTCTTACCTAGTTCTTGGATAACAGTTTTTATAGCAATGCTATTTATAATTGTTAAAATTGGAAACAATCATAAGAAAATAGTTAAATCAATTACAGTATAATAAAAGATAAAATTATTGATCACAAGTCTTTGCTTCTTTCCTGTACTATATCCCATCCATTTTGCTATGGCTTTCCTGGGAATCCTGTGAAATGAATGTAGGTCCCCAACTCAGTAATTTTTGGCTTGACCACATGATATACTTCAGCCAATGGGATGACAGCAAACAACTTATTGGCCACCTCTGGATAGCCATACAGATAACATTTTTATCTGAACAATAAAGTGCTCTCACTCAAAGACTTCATTTTAGGTTGTTTTTTTTTTATGTTGAGGTATTTTTCAAATATATAAAAGAATTAAAAATAGAATATACAATGATGATCCACATATACATTTAACATTTGTTATTTTACTATATTTCTTTCATTAATACCATTTTCCACTAATCTGATAAATATAATCTTACTGATCTGGTTCTTACCCTAAGGTTAATGTGAATCACTACCACACAAGTATTTTGTTATATAGAGGTACATATATAGATATATTGATAGATAGATATAGTTATATATAGGCAGACATAGGCATTAACATCACCTATTATTTTGCAGGCTTTGAAATTTTACATAAATTATATCACTTTTTTCACTTAATGTATTTTTCACAATTTTCTGTGGAAGTTAGTTAATAGAGATCTGCATCATTCATTTTAACTGTTAAATTGTATCTGGTTGTAGGATCAACCGCAGTTTATTTTCCAGTTAAATTACCGAGGATTATTGAGGATGTTTTCACTTTTTCAACATGACAATGTGGCAAAGAACATTTTTACATTTCTTTTGCACATTTGACATGCTTCCTCCAAATAGATAATAGAAGTAGAATTTCTGGATTATAATGTATGTGTATCTTCAACTTTATTAGGTATGGGGAAATTGCTCCTCAGACTTTAAAAATTTTGATGATGGGTATAAGAATCTCATTATTGCTTTAATTTGCATTTCCCTAACTACTAGTGAGGTTCAACAATTTTAATATATTTAGGCATTATTCAAGTTTCTTTTTTATTTATTTTTTAAAAATTTTATTGGTTATGTACATTCATGGGGTACAAAGCTGACCATTACCACTTGTGCCCAAGATGTGATGCTCAAATCATTACCTCAAATTGCAATTATTCCCCATGTCCCCCACCCAATTAACCCCTGACCTCCCTCCCTCTCTCCCATCCACCTACCCAATCTGCAGCCCTAGGTATGCCCTCTTCCTCTGCAAGTCCAACATACCACTGTGGTCTTTCTTTCCTTCCTTCTTTCTCTCTTAGCTCTCACTTATGAGTGAGGACATGCAGTATTTTTCCCTCTGTACCTGGCTTATTTCACTCAGCATAATTTTCTGCAAGCTCATCCATGTTGCTGCAATTGCCAGAATTTCATTCTTTTTTATGGCAGAGTAGTATTCTATAGTGTATACATACCACATTTTCCTTATCCAGTTGTATGTTGATGGGCATTTATGTTGGTTCCATACCATCTCTATTGTAAATAGAGCTGTGATGAACATGGGAGTGCAGGTATCACGTCAACGTGATGATTTCCATTCCTTTAGGTATATACCCAGCAGTGGGATTGCTGGGTCATATGGTAGATCTATCTGTAGTTGTTTGAGAAACCTCCATACTGTTTTCCATAGTGGCTGTACTAATTTATAGTCCCACTAACAGTGTAGGAGCATTCCCTTCTCTCCACATCCTCACCAGCTTTTGTTATTCTCCATCTTTTTGGATTATAGCCCGTCTAACTGGGGTGAGGTGTTATCTCAATGTGGTTTTATTTGCATTTCCCTGATGATTAGTGATGTTGAAGTACCTGTTGGCCATTTGTATGCCTTCCTTAGAAAAATGTCTATTCAGTTCCTTTGCCCATTTTTTAATTGGGTTATTTGTTTTTTTTTTACTGTGTAATTGATTGAATTCCTTGTGTATTCTGGATATTAATCCCTTATTGGATATACAGTTTGCAAATATTTTCTCCCAATCTGTAGGTTGTCATTTCACTGTGTTGATTGTTTCCTCTGCTGTGCAGAAGCTTGTTAATTTATATAGTCCCATGTGTTTATTTTTTCTTTTGTTACTTGTGCTATTCAAGTTTCTTGTTCATATTCTTTGACTATTTTCCTTTGAATTGTTTATCACTTTATCGTGTTGTTTTGTTTTTGCAGGAGTTATTATGAATATTATTCTCTTATTAATCATATGTATTACAAATACCTTTTAGTCTGTGATTTACTTTTTTCCAATACTTATTATGTTTAAAAATTAAGTCAAATTAATTAATATTTTCCTTGAGAATTTGTGGAGTTTTTTGTTTGTTTTGTTTAGTTTTGCTTAGGAAACACTTTCTTAATCTGATGTCATAAAAATGATCCCTAAGTGTTTTAAAAACGGATCTTCAAATTTGTGTCTTTAATCCAGCCAGAATATGTTGTGCAGCAAGCATCCAATTT
>NW_007733541.1:18779-20974 GCF_000696425.1 Galeopterus variegatus
GGATCTTCAAATTTGTGTCTTTAATCCAGCCAGAATATGTTGTGCAGCAAGCATCCAATTTTGCCTCTGCCTATGGATAGCCAATTGTTCTCACATAACTTATTAAATGATTAATTTTTTCCTCCATGAAGAATTAATGAAGCTGCTGTTATGTAAGTTCTAATTTATATATGGATATGTTTTCAGCCTTGCTATTGCATTTCATTTTAACCATTGCCATACTGTTTTGATTAATATGGCTTTATAATGTCTGAAATGGTGGATCCTCTGTCATTGTGATCATGATTATGACCATCACCATAGTCATGCAATTACTATTATTCAATTTTGGGGATACATATGAACCATGACTCTCATATGAACTTTTATATTAACTTTTCCAGTATCATAAAAAGACATTTCAGGATTTCAGTAAGCATGCATAAAATAGACCCATTTGAGGAGATTATATGGAGTCTTCCATATGTGAACATTGTATGCCTTTCAGTTTATTTTAGTTGCCTTTATGTCTTTTATTAAAATATTATATTTTTCTTCATAACAGTTTTGCACAACTATTATTAAGTTTATTTTTATGGTGTCTCAGCTATTTTGACAAAAATAATATTTATAACTAATTATATTGTGTATAAGCATGCTATTTAATTTTACATCTTAGTCTTATAATGAGCCTTCTTGTTAATCTCCTGTAGGTTCTAATAGTNTAATTTTACATCTTAGTCTTATAATGAGCCTTCTTGTTAATCTCCTGTAGGTTCTAATAGTCAATGAAGACAATTATCAGCAGAAAAAAGATAGTGTGTTTATTCCTTTAAATCTTCATGGCTTTTTCTTACTGCTCTTAATCTACCATTTTGTCTAGGACTGCCAGTGCAGTGTGGAATGAGGGCAGTTAGAGTGGCACTCCTTGGTCCTTGTCTTTTGTTCTTAACTTTCAAAGAGGGTTTTTAAGATTTTATCATTAAAAAATATGTTTGCTATAGGTTTCTGGGAAATTCTGTTTATCAGTTTAAGAAGATCACTTCTACTCTTACTGTGCTAAGAGATTTTATTATAAACAGACACTGAATCATCTTTTGAAAAATTAGTAAGGCTTTTCACTTTACTAAGTTAAAAAAATACATGTATCCTGGGATAAGCTCTACTTGGTCATGATACGTTTTCTGTATTTGGTTACTAATACTTTTAGGATATTTGCATAGATATCTATGTGATTGGTTGATAATTTTAATTCTCATTTCTTCTAGTCAGTTTTTTGTGTTTTTCTTGTTGGGAGGATTCTTTTTGGCAGCTGGTCGGTACAGGGGTCCAAACCCTTGAACTTAGTGTTATAACATGGCGCTTTGACCAACTGGGCTAACCGGCCAGCCCAGTGCTCTGGTCTGGTTTTGATATCTGGACTATAAAACCTCACAAATATTTTAGGGGTCTTTGCTTCTTTATCCAGATTTTGCAAGACTTTATGTAGCATGGTGTTTAATTGTTTTACAAAACAATAATAGGACAGAACTATAAAACTATCTAGTCCTGCTATTTTTCTGTGTGTGTGGGGAGGAAGAGAGTATACTTTCATTTCCAAACAAATCTTTTTAATGGTTATAAATACATTCAGATTTTTAACGTAAGATTACTTATTGTGAAATTTGTGTGGCTATAATCTTACTAATTGTTCTATATGTTTTCTCTGTTAATTATTGAAATATGCTAAAANGAAGCAGTTTCAAGGTTTGTGAGTCCTCACTATTTTTCATTTTTCACTCTAGTATTACGTTGTATGCTTATTATTTCCCTTCTCAAATTTTACCTGTTTACTTAATTTAAATGCTTGGGTCATTATCTTTCAATCTTCATATATACACATTCATTTACGGCTACATATTTTCTTTGTAAATATGGTACTTTAATTTTTATTATGGTCTTATCTTACAGATTCTAAATTTTTAAAATTTCAATTATAATTCCTTCTGTAATATATGTATTATTTCACATAAGTATTTATAGTTACATATAAGGTGTGAGTTACTATTTTGATATTGATGTCTAACATAATTACGGACCGAGAACAAGGTCTGTATGCTACTAATACTTCGATATTAAGTGAGATTTGTTTTGTTATCCTATCAGCTCTTGAATCTGATAAATAGAAAGTAGGCATTTCTATAGACATGCCATAGAAAGACTGTGAATTCACTATT
>NW_007733541.1:22680-46963 GCF_000696425.1 Galeopterus variegatus
CACTGTGCAGAGACTAGGTCCAAATAATGACATATTAACATAGAGATAAGCAGCTTTTTTTAAAATTTTATTTATTAATATTTTTTTTACATTCTAAGATGTTGTGGAACAGTTGAGCGGGAGGGGGAGAGGGGAAAGGGTAAAGAAATAAGGTGCGAGAAGAAGGAAGGAGGAGGGGCATGGTTGAGGCCTGTGGCACCCCCCTCATTCCTGCAGGGGAGACCAGGTGGCTTCCACCAGTGGCTTGGTCACTGCTGGGCTGGTTGCAGATGATGGGGGAGGCATGGCCAATGTCTTCAGCCCCCACTTCCCTGGCTCAGGAGCCCAGGGTGCCTCCTGTGGCAGCTCAGTGGTCATAATTGGGTTGGTTGTGGGTGTCAGGGGGGCATGGCTGAGGCCCTCAGCCTGCCACTGCCCCAGCTCAGGAACCCAGGATGCTTCCTGAGGAAGCTCAGTGGTTGTCACTGGGCTGGTTGTGGGTGTCGGGGGGCATGGCTGAGGCCTCCAACCCTTCCTCCTCCCTGGTTTGGGAGCCCAGGGAAGTTCTTCAGTGTTCTTCAGTGATGTGAGAACTTTACTAGTTAATATCAAACTTCGTCTCTGGTCTGTGGATATTTTGTTTTTTCTTTCAGTTCAGTGTTGGATTATTCACTGTTCCTACTACTTAAACTCTGCACTGGAACTAATTTGTTGTCCTTTGCTTACTTCTAAAATGGGGGAACTTCCTGTGTGTACCAGCACTTGAGCCCGGTGGTTGAGCTAAATTGCTGCTTTGCTGCTGATTCCCTGGGGAAGGCTTTTTGTGCAGCTCAGGTTTTAATGGTTGACTTTTTATGTACTTCTGGTTCTTGTGAGGTCCAGGACACCTGGGTTGTGTAGAAACTCTGGTCTGGACCTGAGTCTTTTCAGCAAACTGCTCCCCCTGCAGTTCCATATTCCTGACCAGTCTACACAGAGTGGGCCTCTGCTGATTGGAGGGCAGATCAGCTGTCCTTGCTGTGCCCCAGTGTTCCTCTGGTGGGCCTGTCTCCCCACTGCCCACACTCCAAACACTTCCCGTGGGGTAGGCCATGAGTCAGTTCCTCGCGATGACTCACTGGCCTCTGAGTGGCTCCTTTTCTGAGTTGTTGTGGCTCCTTGCTCCTGTGAAGGTCCACAGGAACCTTGTTAGTGGTCTTAATGACCTGGGGCCCACCAAGGCCCTCTTCTCACCTGCCACCTCCAAGCTACTCCATCCGAAGAGCACAGCTGCAGTTTTTGCCAGCTCTGGCTCCGTGTACTCACCAGGGCCAGCCTTGAAGTGGCTGGAGCTCTATATAGTGGGAGCAATACTTTTCTTCTCTCATCATGGCTTCTCCTGCCCTCATGAACTCCATAGGTCTCTCTTCCTCTTCCCCTGAGCTCTAGCAGCTCCAGCTTGGCTGTCATTGCTTTTTAATAGCTGTAAATTGGTTGATTTGTGGGAGAGAGTGAGGCTGGGGACCATCTATTCTGCCATCTTGACTGGAAGCCAAGAAAAGCAGCTTTTAATCTATTTATTTTATATTATTCCATACCCTTGTCTGAAAATAAATTTGCATAGAGTCTGTTTTCCTTCACTAGAATCAGCACCTTGCTCACACTTTAAATTTTAATAATGAATGTCAGTGAAATCTTAAATAAACTTACACTCCAATGACACATGTACCGCTGTTGGCATTAGTAATTTGAACAACCTATTGGTAAGGCAATATTACTCTTCATAGCAATAACAATAGCAATCTTGTATTTTGGAATTTATCCTACAGGAATAATTCAACTCTCTGCAGTATAATCTATAATAGCAATTACAGAAAACAACATAAATATCCCAAACAGGGAAATAACTTAGAAAATTGTCATAAAATGTGTGGCTGTTAGAATGTAAAAAGGATATGTATAAACATGGATACACTGTAAGTGAAAAGAATAGGATAGAGAGGGGTAAACATAATCATTGAACTTAGGTAGAAATGTGTGTGTTTATGGACAAACGATGAAAAAGGAGAGATTAATAAATGGAACAGAAATTGGGTTAGGCAGACCTTCCCATTTCTGCTGGGATGAAGCACTGTTGTGAAGAGGCTTGAGCAAACCTGCATTCTTGGGCATTTATTCCTCTCCTCCAAATCCACGGCAATGGTGGAATTAAAACCTAAGGAGATTACGTCATCCTTAGTGCTGAACCTCATACCCTGAATCCCAGAAAACTGAATCTGCCTGGTGAATTGGCAGAAAATGAAGGTGGTTTAGAATAATTCCATAGTACCCAGGGACATATTGACTCTCTCATTATACTGACCCAGGAAGATATAAAGTCTTTAGTTCTGCCTTAAATAAATCACAAGAAAGGTAGCTAATACCTCCAGGGCAACATGAACTCCCAGGCTACCTAGATCCTGAGGTCCACAGCCACCGTAAAAGAAAGTTAACACAGTGAACACATATATCACCCAAAGTAACCACACTGGAACACAAAGCATCTAAATTTTAAAAAAGTATTATAATGAAACTCAAAAAGATAATAGAATATATTAGCAATATGAAACCAAAACTAGAAAACATCAGAAAATGAGAGGAAATAATAGATATGGAAGATAGAATAATTGAAAGAAATGCACCAGTAAATAGGATAGGTAGATAGATATGGTAATAAACAGATAGAACTGAAGAATGAATTCAGGTCTAGAAAATCAGATTGAGAAATTTTTCCAGAAAAATCACAAAAAAGAATAAGGAGAGAAAATATGAAAGTACAACTAAACTATATACCGGCTAGAAATAGCAGTTCTAGAAAGAATATTAGAAGGATAAAAAAAAAAAAATGGAAGTGAGCAAATAGTGGAAAAAATAATTTTTCAAAAAAAAAGAAAGAAAAACACTCCTATATATTTTATACTTAAGTTTAAAAGCATAAAGAACCAAGAGAAAAATGCTAAAAGTTCCCAGAGTAAAAAAGCAGATCACTTATGAAAGAACAAGAATTAGACAGACATCAAGCTTTTCAAAAACAACACAATACAAAAAGTCCATAAACTAATGTTATTAAAGAAATAAAAAATAAAAGAAACTTTGAAACTAAAATGTTTGGCAACAAGGAAGTGAAGGTAACCTAAGTATCCAGCCCCAGAGTAATGGATATATCAAATGTAGTAAAGCTACTTAAATATTATATTGAACCTAGAAGCTACATAATATGGTAAATATACACATGGCAGCATGGATTAACCACAGAGTGCTAAATGAAGGGAAAAAAGTAAGACCGAGAATAAAACATATTGCTCAATAGTATTCATGTTAATTAAACATTCATGCACTCAAAACAATGTATGTCTTTTTTTCCTTCTCCTTTCCTTTCTTTTTCTTCTTGAACAATTCAGTCCTAAAGCCATTAGGTGAGGTGGGCCAAGATTAGCTCCTCTGACACTGGCAGTAAAGGGCGATGCCACCATTGCCCAGAGCAAGGTGTTGAAGACCATGTGAGGTGAGGAAGGCATCCAAATGGGGTAGGATTGCCCAGCACAGGATATTAGAGCCCAAGCACGGTGATGACAGCACATGTGTGTGTGTGTGTGTGTCAGAGAGAGACAGAGAGAAACAGAGTCTTAATATGAGGAGGAAAGCAATTGCCAGAGTGAATAGTGCAATGAGAGCAGCCTCTGAAGCAGAGTGAGAAAGGCACCCCCACGTAAGAGTTGAACGACATGTAATGTTGGAGCCTGCGCAGGGCGAGGAAGTAACTGCATCGGGGTAGAGGCATGGGGCATTTGATGTATGGGGAATAGTTCATATGGGGCAGTGCCTAACATGGTTGTCAGAGCCACAGTGGAGAGAGAAGAACATCTTTGTGAAGGAGGGAGTAAGGGCATCGCTGATTACACACAGGACAACTGATTACCTGAGTAAATGAGGATCAGATTTCTGACTGTCAGAAAAGGGATTTACAAACATGGAATGAGAAAAACACTAGGTATTGATGTGTCCTCATGGTTTTCAACATATAGATAGATAGATGGGTATAAAAATAAATGCAGATGCAAATCTGTGTGCATAGATACAGATTTTTTATATACTAACATAAAAATATAAAAATAAACTATGTTTTCCTAGCTTCGTTCACTGAGAGGTACTGAGAGAAGCACCACTCCAACAGCAATGAACACATTTAGAATCCAGATCTTGTTTTCTGGACACCATTTTCTCCTCAAAGAAATTAGACTCTGCAGAAATGGCTAATAATGGGGCTGGAGCAGGAAAAGTACATGATGATTTGGTACAGTTTATGGTACCGGGAAATACTTAAAGAATAATGAGGGTGTGCTAAAAGACACAGAACCCAGGTTTTTGTTTTTTTTTCCTTTTTTGTCTTTTTTCGTGACCGGCAACGGGATCGCAACCCTCGGTGTTGCGCCCGCACCTCGCTCAGCCAGTGAGCGGCCGGTCTGTATGTGGGATCCGAACCCTCGGCGGGAGCGCCACCACGCTCCCAAGCGGCGCACTGTAGCAGTGCACCACCGGGCCAGTCCCAGAACCCAGGTTTGAAGTTGCAATTATTAGTGGTAACTTCTGACAAATTGAGTATTAAAATAAAAATAGTACTGTATTATAACCCACTAAATCATTAGGACCATAAATCCTAATTAAGTGATAAATTGATACTGGTATGTATAAATATAGAAAGGTACAAACAAATAAGTAGGAAAAAGAGCAATCTTTTTTTTACATAGAATGCCAGCATATAAATGGAGATGGGATGATGAAATTGGAAGATCACCATTGGCACCATAATGGTAATGACTAATTGGACAAGAAGCATCAATAAACATTGAAGCTAGTGGGTAGAGGTAGCAGGGGGTGGGAGGGGCAGGATGTTTACATGATTTCAAATGTTTGTTGATTATAAAATTAAAATAAAAAAGAACAACTTCAAAGAGGAGACTTGGCAGACAACACCTTAATCAAGGGACCAAAGGTAGCAGCATCAGCAGAGACGGGACAAACAGACATCATGTATCAGCTGATCTCACTTCTGTAAGAGTACTGCCAAAGACACAGAGCCTGAATGTGCTCATGAGAAAACATTGGATAGACCCAGACTGAGGGACATTCTGAAGATAATTGACATGTAATCTTCAAAGGTGGTGAAGCAATGGAAGTCAAGAAAAGACAGAAACGGTTGTAGGTTGAAGGAAATGGGAAACTTGACAACGTGGTGCAACACATGATCTTAATTTGGATCTTTTTTGCAGTTTAGGACATTATTGAGACAACTGGCAAAAGGTGAAGGGAGCCAGTGGCGTGCACAGTAGTAATGGGTCAATGACCAATTCTGGATTGTGATGGTTGTGTCATTTGTGTAAAAGAATGTCATTGTTGGCGGGATAATCAAAATGTGATGGTTCATCATGTCTGCAGCTTGCTCTTGAGTAGTTGAGAAAAAATATTCTTTTTATTCCTGCAACTTTTTACAAGTTTGAATTTATTTAAAATAAAAATTATTCACTGTTGAAATTAGAAAGTGCACAGTAGTAATGGGTCAATGACCAATTCTGGATTGTGATGGTTGTGTCATTTGTGTAAAAGAATGTCATTGTTGGCGGGATAATCAAAATGTGATGGTTCATCATGTCTGCAGCTTGCTCTTGAGTAGTTGAGAAAAAATATTCTTTTTATTCCTGCAACTTTTTACAAGTTTGAATTTATTTAAAATAAAAATTATTCACTGTTGAAATTAGAAAATCCTGGAGAACATTTAGTTGCAGTTTATTATTCAGAAAGTTAGTGCATGTGTATGTAGATATATATTGCTACTTAAAGATTACATTTCCAACTCACATTTACCAAATGGTTTCTGTCTTTCACGCTGCCAAGTTTGATGACAGCTTTAAATATTACATGTGAAGTTCCAAAGATTTCTAGATGACAAAAATGTGTTTCACTCAGAGAACATTTGTATTCAAATAGGATAAGGGGTGTCAGAGCTAAGAGACATGACAGTAACTGCCTGTCTCTAGTCCTTAATTTCATCATGTGCAGAGAAAAATATCTCCTACAGATATTATGTTTCAGAGACAATTCTGTCTTGTATTTTTGTTGCAATTATTAAGGCTCAACTGATTCTCAGGGTTCTTCTTCCTTAACAGCTAACAAAGCTTCATCTCCACTTGCATTGTGAATATGAATGCCCAGTATCTAGGAAAAATCCAAACTTTATTCAGAGAGATTTGAAGAATAACATTTGCTGCTAACTCTAAGTCTCAATTCCAATAATTAAGCTCTTCTAGTCATAGTTTTTCATAGTGTCCTTAATTTTAATCAAACATTTATCCCATTCTATGTACTTGAGTTTTTCTTTCTTGGCTATCTGGGTCTAAGAGAGAACTTTTTCTAGGATTCTGGGCTGTAATTTTTTTTTTTTTTTTAATTCTCCTGAAGCCTGTGGGAACTGAAATTTGCTCTAGAATTACAGTTTTGATGATTGGGGTTCTGTAATCTGCTAACATCTTTACTAAATACCAACTGTTTGCCTAATAATTTGAGTATAAACTTCTTCTGGATTCTGTGCCATTATAATTTATATACTTTTAAGGCAACGGTAATTCTCTCCTGAGTCTGCAATATACACACACCCACATTCGCATCTACATGTGATTGTACTCATGTGACCTTGCATGCATTTGAAAAAAAAAATATATTTTTGTTTTTAATTAGTAAAATTACCTAAATAGGAAGATATTTTAAATAATGTGAATCCCTGGTGTGTGGGGGGGGCACTTTTACTCTCTTTTTATCTCTTATAAGGGTGAAAATTGATTGACTGATTTCCCATACCATTCTATCAAAGCCATCTACAAATCATAAATCATAAAATTCGCAGACTAATCACCTGCAGCATATCTGTGCTGCGTATTTTCCATTTGTCTATCCAGATCTATTTTCCATCCTTCACATACCTCTGTGCCTCAGGAGGATGACCTTTATGGACTACATGTACCTGGGCTCCCTTACAAAGATGGGTTCAGGTTGAGTTTAGCCGGTGGAAGGTTTCCACAAGTGATCAGCAGGTTGGGTAAGTGAATGATTGGAGTATTTATTTTTCCATCACCCTCCCTGGCTTGTCACTTGCTGACAGTGACTACATAGCTTGACTGAAAGCCACAGCTCCTCTCTTGCAGCTCAGATCTCTTTTTGCCCCTTTAGGTTTAGAAGTAGTAGCAATTACTAGCCCTGGCTTAGAGATAGTAGCAATGACGTCCCTTTTCTGTTTTTCTTGACCTGTCCACACCTTGTGCATAGGCCCTAGACTAAATTTCCTTAAATTGCACATTTTTAGTATATCATTGATTTCCTGATGGCAACCTGATTTATATGTCAATCATTCTACATGTATTCACTGAATTGTCCATATTTGCTGCCAAAAAATGAGCGAATGGAGAGATTTCCTTTACTAGTAATATAGTGGGCTAGGATATCAGACTGACACTCCCACAGAAAATAATTTACAGTGCCAAATACAATACAAAACAAATTTTGTTAACAGCATCTAAGAATTAGGAAGAAATTAAGGTATGACTAGGTCAAAATTTAAGCTGTGATAGGAACCAAGACAAGTAAAACACAATGAGGCAGTTTTCAATCTCAGTGAATTTGCTAAACCTGGAAATCTTTTATTTTGATGGCCTCATGGGATTGAATAGTCAGAAGACAAAGTCCTGGGCCAGCTCACATTGCAGACAAAAAGGTGGTTCTAAAAAGAGACTTTTCCTGTATAAAGCAGTAATCCTAAAGCCATTGCAAGAGAATGCAGAGAAGGTTCTAGGGCGCTGAGTAGAGCGGGAGCAAGGAATCCCTAAAAAGTTGCATTTCTGCAGTAACTCTAAAAGAATAAAAAGTATTTATAACTTCTAAAATAGTAGAAGGAAAATATAACCACAGATAATCTAAATCTGAAGAGAAAAATAAAACGAAAGGAAAACATGTGTTACAAACAGGAAATCCAAGTTAAGACGAAAAGTGTAGCATCAATACACAGTATTCACATTAAATATAATGGGCAAAATGCTCCAGTTAAAAAATGATCAGATTGTATTTAAGATGCAGATTACTTGCTATTAATGAGACAGATATGAAAGATCTCTAAAAAGTTCATGGAAAGATTCATGTTATCTTTTAATTCTATTTTTCCATGAACTTTTTAAAGTACCCTCATATAAAAGAGAAAGATACAAAAAGGTTGAAAGCAAAAAAGATACGGTATAAAGATACTAATCAAGAAAAGCTAGTGTGGCTAAATTAATAACAAGCAAATCAAATTTAAGGTAAGCATTACTAGATATAAAGAATATCACTTCATCTGATAAGGGGTTCAACTAACCAGGAAGATATATTTGAATTTATGAACACTTAATAAATGGCCTCAAAATATATAATGCAAAATTTACAGAACTACAAATTAAAATAGACAAACCTATACTCACATTGGGAGATATTAACACTCATAAAATATAGAATATTTGAACTACCTGATCAAGAAACTTAGTCTCAATGATCATATTTAGAACATTACACTGAACAACCACATACTGCACATTCTTTTCATATACTCATGGGATACTGATCATATTCTGGACCATAAAAAATATCTCAAAGAGTTGAAATCATATAGTAATAAAGAGGAAACAACATATTCTAATGAAAATTCAAGTGGCTTATACTCTACTTTGGAAGAATATCATATTATAATGCCAAGTAGGATATAAATGACAAAAACAAGGCAGAGAAGCTACTTCCAACTTGAGTGGAGCCCGAAAAGGCTTTTAATGGAGGAGATGACATTTGCACTGAACTTTAAGAATTTAGAAGATACTGGGCCTTTACAACTTAGAGCACAAGCATGCAAGACATATTTGGATAATATTGAATAGAATAATAAAGAAAAATAATGGATACATGAAGGGAATAGCATGATATAGAACCAGAAAGGCAGTGAAGAGTCTGGCAGTTTCCTAGTAAATGACAATGTTGGCCCATTGTGAGCAATGGATTGTCAAATATATAAAGATAAGGTATGCTGTAATGAATTTTTTCACACATATAAACTCCAAAGTTTAGTTGGAGCTACTGTAATTTGTAAGGAGTGACAAGTACTTGAAAAATAATGTGATAAAAATGTAAGAAGCTATAAACTTACTAAGAAACACTGAAAAACTGGAAAACACTTGTTAAAGTAATTTTGCTTAGAAGTGTACATTTCTGATTGCCTTCAGGTCTTTTAGCAAACAAACAAACAAGAATTCTAAATGGAATCAGAGTGAATCATTTTCTAAATCAAAACTGTTGAGACAGACAGCTGGAAACTTGAGAAGTTCTGGGAGAATGACAAATCTGTGTCACCCTCAGTAAGCCCAACTTGCACTCCCCAGGAAACAGAGAATTGACTGTACTTTCTGTGGACTTTGGACAATAGGTTTCCCACCTATGCTTATTCTGTTTAAGACCCTTGATGAATAGTCCTTCAAAGTGATTTCTGAAGCTTTTTTTCCTTTTGTCCGAGGACTTCAGACTGGCAGCTCATGAATGCTGATCTTCACTTCCACAGCTTACTCTGTTATCAGCTTCCAGCTCAGACTCCTAGGTTCACTGTGCAACTGGCTGCTTGAAGAGCCATAAAATTGAGGTGTCACTATTGTCCAGTTTAGTGACTCCTAACATCTAGCTTGTGTTTGTCACCACACATATCAGTCCTTCCTAAAGTGTTCTAGCTCACTGGATTTTTTTGGATAAAGAGTAGCCACAATATCCAGAGGCATGCTATATAGGAGTTATCTGTACCAATTAAAATATTCCTATTTTCTTCTGGATATTTTCCTCCATGTTGATGGCTGGAATTTAGTAAAGCCCACCTGCTCAAAAACAAGTTTGCAATTTTTCTACTTTTTTTGGCCTATAGAAGAATTCTTTCTTTTGCTATGGCCAAAGACACTTATCATTTGTTATGTAGGAACTTAAAGGAGACACATCATATTGGATTCATACCATTCTATTGTCCACTGAGATAGACAGATACATAGATAGGCAGATAAAATCTCAAGATGTTCTTTAACCAGAATAGCATAATGTACTATTGGATCTTCTCACATGTAGCAACCTTGGAGCTACTCTGAACAGATTCAGTGGTCTCATATGTAACAAAAAATAATGCTGCATTTAACTGTACTAATATTTCTTATTAATGATATGTCTTGAAGAACTAAAATGCATTATTATTCAATAAAGCTTAGTATAACCACAATTTGTAGACAATAATATGCTCATACATGTTTTAAAATCTTTACTCAAGAAATGCTAATAATGCATATGTTTAAGTAGCTGCTAACAAATTAGAAAGATAGATTTTCAAAATACTTTTGAAATACGTAAAAATTTTAAACCAGATAATTAGCTAGTCATTAAATTATCCTAATAAACTATTTTTATCAAAGAGGACATCAATTGTGAATACAGAAAAATAGCAAATACATATATATGTAAACATTTGATGAGATACTCTCCAAATTTACTTATGTAAAAACTTGTTACCACTGATAATGTTAAATTTTACACAACATGAAGTCATTTTTTTCAAAATAAGTGCTTTATCAAACATATTAAAATGTTTCTTTTTAACTTGATTCATTTGTATTTTTCACCCTAAATTATGTTAATGGATTTTACAGTTTCCTTTCTTCTTTTTTCACTATTTTCATGGATTTTAACTACAAGTTTAGATTGATATTTGAAAATTAAGATTTCTGTGTTTTAAAAAGACTGATCAGTGAGTAAGACCTGTGGAAGACCATGGGATTTGAAACAGAGTCAGTATCCAACCAATACAAACAATCTGTATTTACTAGGCAAGAACTTTTCTCCTGATTCTTTTTCTATTCTTCATAGAATTTTCTTAGTTCTTGCAAGGCTCTCCATACAAATGCCCTGCCCTCCACTTACTTTGCTGAACCATTTCATGAATGCAGGCATTTAATTCCTTTGTTTAGTTTAAGTTCTATGATTCTATCTATCAGTTAGATAGCTTTTGGTGGCAGGTAACTCAAAACTAAACATAAATTGGCTAAAACAAAAAGGAGAGGCATTGACATATATATGGGCATTTCAATAGATTTGGTTTCAGATAAGGCTTTATTTAGGGCTCAAATTAATGTGAACAAGAGTCTTTCCCTATATATCTCTCCATCTCTGTCTTTTTGTCTCTCTTTTCATCTTTCGCTTTCTCTATCTATATCGTGCTCTCTCTCTCTCTCCCCCTTTTATTAATCTAACCCTTTTTATGCTGGCTCCATTTTCAGGTAGAATGTACTCTTGTGATCCCAAGACAGGTACCAAAAGATCCCAGAGCTACGTGCTGTCTTGTTCACCTCTAATGTTAAAGCAAGTTATTGCTCAAGCAAAATTTAGAAATTGAGTCTTGCTCTTTTTGGGCCCGATTTGGATCATCCTCGAACCAATCATCATACTACTGTTGACGTGATATGCCAACAGACTTGATCCAAGCAAGATCTATTTCTATAGCTTGGGATATGGACAAAACTACTCATAACACTCATATATTGCTGGGAAATATTGAAAACACGTGATCCCAAGACAGGCACCAAAAGATCCCAGAGCTACGTGCTGTCTTGTTCACCTCTAATGTTAAAGCAAGTTATTGCTCAAGCAAAATTTAGAAATTGAGTCTTGTTCTTTTTGGGCCAGACTTGGATCATCCTCGAACCAATCATCATACTACTGTTGACGTGATATGCCAACAGACTTGATCCAAGCAAGATCTATTTCTGAAGCTTGGGATATGGACAAAACTACTCATAACACTCATATATTGCTGGGAAATATTGAAAACAATTCAAAAAGAAAAAGGGGCAAATGGGTGCTGAGAAAGCAAATGCAGTAGAGAAATGCCTCTACACTGTCATCTGGATTTTACAGCGTTCTGATTCAGTGTACATATAGGGTTAAATGAATAAGATAAATAATTAGTTGATTTGCACATGTATGTTTAGTGCAGTCATGTCTAAACACGATGAGTGAAGATTTTTCTACAGTAAATCTCAGTACTATACCTAGAAAATTCAGCAGTAAGATATAATTATAATATGCTTTAAATTATTGTTTTAATCCATAAGCTATAAGTGTTGTTCTTATCACTTAATGCAGAGCACCTCATTCTGTATTCTTTTCATGTCCCATCCTGACGTGTGTCATTGTGAGCAACTAATGCATTTTATGTGTTTATGAGAAAACTTAAAAGTTAATTATCTTGGATGAATCATGAGCATTATTGTCCAAAACACTGGGGTAAAGGGTTGTTATCTTACATTTAAGATTAGTTTAAATTTAACAACTCACTCAGACTGCTTAATCAGTATTTGGGAAATATAAATGTAATGTCATATATTTAAAAAAATAAAGAAGGACTTGTTATAACATGAAATGTCTTTTGAATGGTTTAAATATATATCTGTATGAACTTTTCTAAAAAAACAATAGTAATTACTATGTCCATGAGAAAAACTTGATGTGGCATAATTCCTTAGAAAGCAGGCCTATCCTGTTACTTCTTTAACACTGAGGTTGTAAACAGGTTTCAGCATACATCTCAACTTTTCTTCTAAGCTTCATACACGTCGTTAACTTATTACAGACATACCACAGGAGAATGTCATTGTGTTTTGCTAAGACATTTTTCTGCAGACGTTTAACATATTAGGAAGGAAATTGATATAGTTATTTGTTAAGGAAGATACTGGTTAATACTCACATAACATTTTACAGTATACAAATGTACTAAGACATACATCATAATTTGATTCTCACAATAGCTTGAGGTTACAGAGGGCTAGCCATCCTTTTGTAGATGCAAATACAGAGGCTTCTAGCAGGGAGGTGTCATAGGAGCAGCTATGGAGCTAGCACGGGATTGTCGGCTTGCTAAGGGCAGGCCAGTGGCTGGAACACATTAGGGACTCTGAATATGTAATTAATTAATTAATTAAGTCTGGACTTTAACAAGTCCATTACTTTCCTTGTAACTAAACAACTATCACCATGTTATTTACGCATTTTAACAAACAGAGCCCTTGATCGATTTGTGGGGCTCAGAATAGGTAAAAGAAAAAAACAAAACAAAACACAAAACTCCTCGAGGGTGTCTTCATTCCCACTTTGAGGACTTTGGCTTAACAGTGTTTTTCTATATTTCTCACTTTGCTCAATCGATAATCAGTTTAGGAGGCTGTCAGTCTATAGGAGTTTGAAAGTGTGTCTCTAACAGAGAGAAACCCTGCATGTATTCAGATTTTTTAAAAAAGGCTTCTTCAAACATTTTTAAAAAGTGCTTCTGTTGTCAAGAAAAAAACAGATGAGATAAAACATGGGTAGTTGAGCCTCCAGGTCTATACACAAAAACACAGAGCCCTCAAGCTGTAGTTCACAGCAACTGGATACAAATTAAATAATATGTAAAAAGCTACTCTCCTTTAGAACTCTACTGCTGAGGCTGGAGGCAGAAATAAGATGCAGCCTGTGGCTTTCATCCCACCACAGGTAGTTTAACTGCTTCAGTTTTATCCTACGTGGTCCAACAAGGCCTGACAAACTGCATTGCAGCCCAAGAAGCATCTCTCGGGCAACGATGCATATAGACAGAGGGATTTTTTAGTCAATTTCAGGAATTAGGAGTTAATACTTTATACTAAAAGACTTCAAACACCAGATAGCTGCCTGCTATCCACTGAATCTTGGCAGGCAACAAGACTGCTGAAGCTGAAACAGGGAAGCTATGTTAAGCAGATTTTCATGAATGCACAAAATGTTTTATTTGTAAAGCTACTTTTCTTTGCAGCAGTTCAAAATGCTTTTTTTTTTCCCTTTTTTTAAATCTCTCAGTTTGGTCAACTCTCAGTTTTTATTAAAATTACTTTCCAAAAATGTCTCTAAAGAGCCACTGAAGAGAGTAAATGCTCACCTCATTAAAAATCAATGTTTTTGAACAGAATAATCCTAAAACATGTCAATTTAAGAGATTAAAAATGATCATGGTCTTTACAAAAACTATAAGGCACACGAAAAGACATTAAGTACTTTACCGTTATTTGGAAGTTCTAGAGGGCTACAGACATTGTTTCTGGCTCTAGCTTTTGCTGAGGAGACCAGTTTTGCAACCAGGGATGCGGAGATGGGCTGCACTAACAGAGAGGTGAGGTTTGATCGGCTTTGTCTAAAGCTTCCATCTGTATTCAAATGAGAAAAGGACAAATACTTAGTAAACAGAAATTTAAAACACTCAAAGAGAAGTTCCTTATAATAAGTATTTCAATTATGAGCAGTAAATTTATAATCATCCTTTGTTTATTTACCCCTTAGTTTTACACTGTCTACTTATTAAAAATGACTTGAGGTAATTCATAAAAATTTATTCCAAATACAAACATGTATTCAAGTTAAAGATAGCAGATTGTGCACATACGCTTACCTCCATTGTCCCATAAAACTCCACTAGCATGACAACAAAAGACTAATAAAAAAAGCATAAATGCACAGGGGCCAAGAGAATAGAAGAGATTCCAGAATATGGAAGGCAGATGAATAAGTGTCAGCTGATCAGACTTGAGGAGACCAAAACCAAAGCCTGCAATGGGAAAGCTAAGAAGCAGTGCAGTTTGTATCACAGAACCCAGAAAGACTTAGGAGTTGGCAACGTAGCTACCTATTGAAGTAGGGGAGAAACAGGGCCTGGAAACCTGTTTGATGAATTCCTGGTTGCACAGGGGTCTGTCCACACCCAGTTGATATGGGTGCCTGTTCCTTCCTCACTCCAGCAGAACACTGAGAGTGAGATGTGGAACTGAAAGACACCAGATACAGTGATGTGTACCACATTTAAAACAGGATGGCATCAAGATAGTCGAGATTCTTCAAACGTTTCTCTTTCTTGGTGCCCAGAATCCTTCCCTCGAGCTAGGGCAATAGAAGATTCACTTACAGCTAATATAAACCGGTCAATAGAAAATACCTACAAATTCTGAAAATCAAAAAGACATCACCCAAGTGACCCTATGTTGGAACCCATTAGTCAATAAATCCCACCCATATGCAGAACTTCAAATCAACATAATTTTGGCATTCTTTTTCTTTTTTTTTTTTTGTCTTTTGTCTTTTTCCGTGTCCGGCAAGGGATCGCAACCCTCAGTGTTGCCCCCGTACCGGACTGGGGACCGGCAACGGGATTGCAACCCTCGGTGTTGCTCCTGCGCCTCGCTCAGCCAGTGAGCGGGAACCGGTCTGTATGTGGGATCCGAACCCTCGGGCGGGAGCGCCCGCTGCGCTTCCCAAGCGGTGCACTTATCCAGTGCGCCACCGGGCCGGCCCCTAATTTTGGCATTCTTAAGTAGGAGCTCTCAACAAGGGCAGTCCCGGGATAGCACCTGTGCTGCAGACCAGTAAGGACGAGAGCAGGAGGTCAGGATGGTCTGGGAGAGAGGTCTCCAGGAAGACAAAATTTTCTGGACATATCTGATATTTGCTAATGTGTTGAGAGAATTTTTACAGTAAGATCAGAGAATTAGGATTTGAAGAATTTCTAGATACACCAAAAAATAAGAAATCTATGAAGTGAGACAATTCTTAGCTTGTGCAAGAAAGACATGTAATCATTGTATGATGTGAATAGTATTTACATAATTTTAATAATATAAATAGTGACTTTTGATTTCACACAAAAATTGGTATCCTTTTTTAGAAAAAAAGAGAGAAAATGGCAAAAGCTGGGTGGTGATATACATGGTGACTTGTGAAAATTAAATCTTTATCTTTCAGATTGGTAAGTCCATGTAATAGATAAAACTGAAAAACAATGAAGTAAACTCAAACATGTTATTGAGAGTCAAGGAGGTAAATATAGAAAGTGGTAACAACTAAAGATGTTAAAAGTAATTAAGTGCCCAGGGGAGATAAAGAGAGGGGAAAAGAGACACAGGAAAGAGTGGGAGAAGGGGACATTTTTATAAATTAACCCTCTTAGAAATACTTGACTATTTAAACAAACCACATTTACATATAACTTTGAAAAAATAAAAACAAGGACAGAAAAGAATTATAATAACAGAAAAATTTATAAATACTCACAATAAAGAATGGAGAGAATAAACTAAACTGTGCTTAAGGAAACAACTAAAAAGTACTTTCTCAGTGTATATATTTTTACTTAGTCAGAAAAGAAAATACACAACAGAATGACTCTATCAGGCAGCCAATAATGTTTTCAAACTCAGTGCTATATTTTTCAGAGCTTTTATTAGAAAAAATAATTGCTAAAGGTTTTCTCAGAAATTTAATTTGATAGGACTGCAGGGGGTGCAGAGCTCAATGATACTGGTATCCAGGCTCCGGGAGGCAGATTATAAATGAGAAAATATGTTACAGAAGTGTTGCCTTAATTTATGATCTGGAAAATCCAAGACTATGAAATGACATTTGGCTTAGGCCTGCAGCAGCCGTGGCAGTCATGGCTTTAAAGAAAAAAATGAATAAGATTTAAGGTTAGAAGCAGTTTTGTTATATAAGCACAGTGCTGGTCTCATAATTTAATAACCCCTTTATATGAATATACGACTGTGTGTTTGACCATGGTGTAGTTCATTGCTTCCCAACTATTGTCATGTCATGGTAACACAACTAGTTATGTAACTTGCAGGAGCTAGAGAAAATGTGGGTCCTTTTGTTCAAAAAGTATGAAGAATTTCAATATGGCAATAGAAGAGCACCAAATTAAGTGTTGGTCCCTTCTGAGAGGGGGCTCTGTGAGACTGCCCAGGTCCGATGCTCATGAATCAGACCCTGCACGGTTCACACAGAACATGCTAGTAGTCATACAGCCTACTGGGGTAAGCTGAAGGGGATTTGCAGACTACAAGGAGACTGTTCTCAGCCCAAAGTGACCAGACCTGAGTCTCCTTCTGCTTCAGGTTACACCTGGGGCCAAAGTTATTCATGTCTCAAACCGTAGACAGTGCCTGGACACAGTAGCTGAGGAGCCGTGGCTCAGCCATCTCACTCTGGTTCTTGAGGCATGTAATCCTGTCCCTCAGCCATAACCTTTGAGCTTTTAGTGTACATGGGACAATGAAATAGTATTTATGTGCAATGTGAAGTCTGTTATTTTGAAGTTTTCATGGATTTCGGGTACTGATACACTTCCAACACAAAATGAAATTTCTTAAGATGCCACATGATTTCATCTCTCCCCCGTTCAAATATTTAACTCTTTAGCTTGCCATTTAAGGCTGTTCACAATCTCAAACCTTATATTTCCAACATTATTTCCTATCATTCTTCTACATAAATGTCATGCTAAAACTTAAACTGTTCCCGGACACACACTGTGATTCACAGCCTCCGTATTTTTGCTCCAGATTTTCTTTCCACTTTACTTGTTCTCCCCTCCTTTAGCACATATCTAAAGTACACACTCCCTTCAAAGCCCAACTCATAAGTGACCTTCTACATGAAGTTTCTCTGACACCTTCTGCTATGTGTAATACACCTCTACCTTTTGTAATGCATGCCATTTGCAATGACATTATCACTATGCAAAAACACATTTGTTTTTCCCCTCAAAACTCTAAATTCCTGGAAGACAAGGATCAAATCATCTATACCGTTGTATGAAACACAACACCTAGCTCATTATCAGGAACATAGCAGGAGCTCAACAATTAATGAAAAATAAAAGAAACAATAATTGTTTGAAAAATAGCATCACTGCCTATGTCTTAATGGTTTTCTGAATGCTTATAAAATGGATCAGGCATACAACTGAAGAATAAATTATAATTTTATGCTTGCTGTACAGTTATGCCTTCTCCCTAGCTAACTACTACCCTCCCCAATAGACATATTAAATAAATTTTCCAAGCCCATCAATCCCCATCAACTCCCCCATTAACCTTGATCTAAAATTACCTTTTGTAGAGAAAAAAGAGTATTTCAATAAATAAAATCATCTTTAAGATATATTTATCTGTTAGTAAAAAATAAATAGCTGCCTTCCATTTTTCTCTAGAATGCTCTATTAAGCATATGAAACAATGCATTTAAAAGTTAAATATGAGTGAACTCTAAACCATAATTGAACATCCCAAATCTTTGATTTTTTTTTTTTTTTGAGCTGCATGACTAATAGACTTGCATTAGTTTGAAATATCTAAAGTAAGTGGTTCATTAATTTTTCACCTTCAGCTTAATGGAAATTTGACAAACAGTTCCCTTTTGAGAGCAGATACTAAAAGCAGGACTTTGCAGGACACTAAGATCAAATTACAGACAAAAGTTATTTTTTTTTAAAAAAGTCTATTGAAGAGCCAAGAGAGAAATTTCATTTTCTTATATTATTAAGAGGCTTTGAATAAGACCAAACACATGTACCATTTTTATTCAGTTATATTTCAAAGCACAGTTATGGACTATAAGAATCCATTAGACATGAGATGAAAATTAGGTGGATTATGTGCCTTGATGCAAAGCGTACCATACAGAAAAGACTGTGGCATTACATTTTAGCACTCTGACTTTTAGATCACAGCATTTATTTCACACCCTGTATATTGTTTATGCTCAATAAAGACTGATTGACACCAATTTTTATTTTTGCAGACAGCTAATTCTCCCTTCACTTTATGCACTCTTTATAATCCAGATAAACTCATCCATTCCATCAATAATTCAATCCCTGATACAATGCCACATGAATATAGTACAATGAGGAAATCGGATAAACAGAGTCCTAAGTCTGACTCCACTGACTGTTTGAAATGTAAGAAATTATTAATTCCATTATGATAATATTGTAAGCCCCTCTACTATACCTGAACTACTGAAGTCACACTGAAGGGTCTTCATTGTGTTGACTTTCTGATATATAGAGCACATTACCTCAAAGACCTAGACCTGAATCACAATGGGTGAAATTTAGAAGAAAAATAAGTAAAATGTTTGTAATTGTACACATTTAATGGGCTTTACATTTATGCCTTTCCAAACTGTTGGTGCCAACTTCAATTACATCTGGCTATGTTGTCTTTAAAGCATAAATACTGTCAGTTGCCAGCATTTTTTTGTTTGTGTGACAAGATGGAATACCTTTAAACCCAATTGAAAAGTCAGTGTATACAAGTGCCAATTACCGAAATAGTATCAGGGAACAAAAGACTTTAGAGACTAAAAATCTCAGACACTGAGAGCCTCAGAATTAAGGCATCATGAGGTTAGGTAAAGTAAAGAATGTGCTGGCTAAGTGAAAGAGGGGCCTTTTGTGGATCAACAGTGACAATGTGCCACAGAAGAGAATGGCACTACTTCTCAATTTAGGAGTATGACTCAGTCCTCTCTGCACCTGACCCTGTGTGGGTGTGTATGTGTAAACATGAGCTCCTTGCTACTCGATGTAAGCATAGATTCTTTCTTTTCAATGTGTGGTCCTTGGGCATGACCCAGGAACTTGTAAGATATGCAGAATCTCAGGCCCCTCCCCAGACCTTCTGAATCAGAATCTGTCATCTAGCAAGATTTCCAAAAGATTCATATGCACATTAGATAAGCACTGGCCTAAATCATTATATATTTCTTCACAGCACAATTTACCTACTTTTCAAAGCAACAGAGATATAAAAAGTAGAACAAAAGGGATGAAAACTGTATTTGTTCACCTTACCCAAAATTAAAGGTGACAGAACGTTTAACTATATCAGTAAATGCCAAATCAACAGCTCTCTCAGTCTTCTTCAAATGTGGAACACATTTGTTCATAAGCTATTTCTCAATGAGTTTAAAATGACTGACAGCATTTTGCTTAGTCTCCTACAAGAGTGTAAGTTCCTTGGGGGATCATCCACTGCAATAGTCCCATAGCTAAACAACAGTGTTTAGTAAAAAGTAGGAGCTCCGTGAATATTTTTTGTATGAATGAATATACCAAAGTTCAAATGAATAGTTTTGTTAATTTAAAATATTTTAACTTTTTTTTTTTGGTAGCTGGCCAGCACAGGGAACTGAACCCTTGACCTTAGTATTACAAAGCTGTGCTCTAACCATCTAGGCTAACCAGCCAGCCAATTAGTTATTTATATGTATGGGGTACAGTGTGTTGTTTCAAAATATGTATATTATTAGCCTAAAACTCATGAATCATGATATAAAATTCTAAATCACAGTATCATAAAAATGAAGACATAGGTGGCCACATCATCTCATTTCATTGGTCCACTCTTAAGTAAGTAAAAGAATACTGTCATGCTCTCTAAAAAATATTTTAATGCTTAACTAATGTGATGTAAAAACAGTCATATTTACATTAAAGGAATAAGAAAGCAACATACTCATTTGTAAAGCAAAATGACTGTGTGTTCTTATATTAAAAGAGAGTACAGATTGTGCAGAGGACCATCTTACTTAAAAAAAGTAGTATACAGGAAAAGTCTTTATTAATATTAATTTGTGCTCTCTCTTTCCAATTAGCTTATTGATCATGAAGACGACACAGGCTTAAAAAGAGTCAGACAACTTTTCCCATGATTGAAAATATTTTTCCTTTACATTTAGACTTTCTTTCATGTTTAGCCAAAATTTATATTGGTAAAGTAAAATTATACAGAGGCATTGGACCATCATATAAAAATTACCATCATTCTCTTCCCTCAAGCAAATATGCTTTAATATGTGTAAAATTGTGGCTATGCAGACTTGGAATTTGTTTTGAACTTGACAAACATTTAATTAAAGAAAAGTTTTTATTACTATATCAAATCAGTTATGTCCTGTATAATGGCCAAAATCTAGGATAGCAATGTTAAGCAAGGTGCTATCCTAGATTTTGGCCATTATACAGGACATAATAATGTTCGTATAACTTCGTATAATGTATGCTATACGAAGTTATTACGAAATAATATGTAAAAAGCTACTCTCCTTTAGAACTCTACTGCTGAGGCTGGAGGCAGAAATAAGATGCAGCCTGTGGCTTTCATCCCACCACAGGTAGTTTAACTGCTTCAGTTTTATCCTACGTGGTCCAACAAGGCCTGACAAACTGCATTGCAGCCCAAGAAGCATCTCTCGGGCAACGATGCATATAGACAGAGGGATTTTTTAGTCAATTTCAGGAATTAGGAGTTAATACTTTATACTAAAAGACTTCAAACACCAGATAGCTGCCTGCTATCCACTGAATCTTGGCAGGCAACAAGACTGCTGAAGCTGAAACAGGGAAGCTATGTTAAGCAGATTTTCATGAATGCACAAAATGTTTTATTTGTAAAGCTACTTTTCTTTGCAGCAGTTCAAAATGCTTTTTTTTTTCCCTTTTTTTAAATCTCTCAGTTTGGTCAACTCTCAGTTTTTATTAAAATTACTTTCCAAAAATGTCTCTAAAGAGCCACTGAAGAGAGTAAATGCTCACCTCATTAAAAATCAATGTTTTTGAACAGAATAATCCTAAAACATGTCAATTTAAGAGATTAAAAATGATCATGGTCTTTACAAAAACTATAAGGCACACGAAAAGACATTAAGTACTTTACCGTTATTTGGAAGTTCTAGAGGGCTACAGACATTGTTTCTGGCTCTAGCTTTTGCTGAGGAGACCAGTTTTGCAACCAGGGATGCGGAGATGGGCTGCACTAACAGAGAGGTGAGGTTTGATCGGCTTTGTCTAAAGCTTCCATCTGTATTCAAATGAGAAAAGGACAAATACTTAGTAAACAGAAATTTAAAACACTCAAAGAGAAGTTCCTTATAATAAGTATTTCAATTATGAGCAGTAAATTTATAATCATCCTTTGTTTATTTACCCCTTAGTTTTACACTGTCTACTTATTAAAAATGACTTGAGGTAATTCATAAAAATTTATTCCAAATACAAACATGTATTCAAGTTAAAGATAGCAGATTGTGCACATACGCTTACCTCCATTGTCCCATAAAACTCCACTAGCATGACAACAAAAGACTAATAAAAAAAGCATAAATGCACAGGGGCCAAGAGAATAGAAGAGATTCCAGAATATGGAAGGCAGATGAATAAGTGTCAGCTGATCAGACTTGAGGAGACCAAAACCAAAGCCTGCAATGGGAAAGCTAAGAAGCAGTGCAGTTTGTATCACAGAACCCAGAAAGACTTAGGAGTTTAAAAGACAGCAAATAAACTGCGTGGATGTGTTTTGTTTGTTTTCATTGTTGGTGTTATTGTAAAAGTATGTGACCATTAATTTACAATAAAATTCTTCATACCAGACTGTAATGAGAACACATTATTTTATGAGACTGATTAAATGAACAGGCAGAAGACCAGTACATTATTTCTGGATTTACTTCTTTCTTTAGATGTTTTCTGATAATAGAAGTGGAAAATAACCAACCCTGTTGGCTGTTTTTAGAAGGAATGAGTTATCACATATGAAATATTTCTCAGATCTTTATGGTTTCTTGTGTAGATACCTTCTATTTTTGACATGGTAACACCAACACAAAGCTGGAATCCAGACTCTGGCCTGGAATCCAGCGACCAATAACTATCCCTTGCTCTGTGTCTAACTGGGAAGTGACTCGGAAAGTTATCCCGTCCTTCTGGGGTCTTAAACTCATCATGTATACAATGTACTCTTGACATGAATTTAATACCATGCCTTAAAAAGAGGCTGTTTGTATTTACATGTTTACATCTAAATTTGAGGTGAATGTCCTATGTTATTACAGAAATTTCCCTCATGCTTGGAATGGATAATATGAAAGATTTCAGTGAATTCCTCTCCTGGTTTGTAATTTTTCTTACAATATAATTATTTTTTTTTTTACTATTAATCACACATGGAATTATGACTCAAAAAATACCAGTCTAGTTCCTTGCTGTAATGATGGTATATACTGAGGGAAGATATATACTTGGGGGGAAAAAGTGGATATTTTAAAACACTTGCCATGGAAAAAAAAAATCTCCTAAATTAATAAGCCACAGTTTGATCAGAAATATTCTACTACTAATTACTCCTTCAACTTTATTGATATGAAAATTTCTTACAAAAAAGCTCTATAATTTGGTGAATTTAGCAACTTGTTTTTGTACGTACATTTCCTCAAAGTGTTTTTTAAAATGAGACCCAAATTCACACTAAGGATAAAAGTGTAAGGTATGCTTTGCCTATTTTCTTACTAAGATAATATTTTGCAGTGTACNTTTTTTTTAATTTTCCTTTTAACTCACTAAATGTACAGTTATTTTCCTGAAATGACCAGTGCACTACATCGGGCTAGTTATTTTGCTGTCCTTATGCATATAGCTGATCCCTTATTATTTCAGTATCTTATAACCCACTGCTTATAATTATCACCATCTTCCATCAAGCCAGTCAAAGTCAACAGTGTGTTGTTTAAATTATCATTAAAAATTAAAACAACACTTAAAAATGGTTTGTGCTATGCACACTTCTTAGTGCCCCGCCCCCTCATACATGTCATGTATACACAGTCACCAATGTAAGATCGTTTGACTGAAGATTTTTCAACTTTACAGTGATGCAAAAGTGATATAGATTCCATAGAAACCATACTTGAAATTCTGAATTTTGATTTCTTCCCCTGCTAGCAATACTTTCTCACAATGCTGGGCAGCGGCTATGAGAAGAGATCACGAGGGTAAACAACTAGTGCTCTATAGTATACTGTGTTGCTAGATGATTTTGCATGTTTGAGCATGTTTAGGGTAAGCTAGGCGAAGCTATGATGTTTGGTAGGTTAGGTGTATTAAATACATTTTCAATATTATGTGCCCCTTGTTATGTGCCCCTATGTAAGTCTTTGCTTACACATTTAGTAAACCTATTTCCTTTTCACTTTCCAGTCTCCTACAAGAGTGTAAGTTCCTTGGGGGATCATCCACTGCAATAGTCCCATAGCTAAACAACAGTGTTTAGTAAAAAGTAGGAGCTCCGTGAATATTTTTTGTATGAATGAATATACCAAAGTTCAAATGAATAGTTTTGTTAATTTAAAATATTTTAACTTTTTTTTTTTGGTAGCTGGCCAGCACAGGGAACTGAACCCTTGACCTTAGTATTACAAAGCTGTGCTCTAACCATCTAGGCTAACCAGCCAGCCAATTAGTTATTTATATGTATGGGGTACAGTGTGTTGTTTCAAAATATGTATATTATTAGCCTAAAACTCA
>NW_007733541.1:48201-49090 GCF_000696425.1 Galeopterus variegatus
TGTGGCTATGCAGACTTGGAATTTGTTTTGAACTTGACAAACATTTAATTAAAGAAAAGTTTTTATTACTATATCAAATCAGTTATGTCCTGTATAATGGCCAAAATCTAGGATAGCAATGTTAAGCAAGGTGCTATCCTAGATTTTGGCCATTATACAGGACATAATCACATTCATATATATGCTAGTTGAAATCTGGTGTATCCTATAATTGAACTGATTATTACTTATAGAGGTACAAGACTGTACACACATCGATATAATTACTTCAAAGCCCAATCCTGTGTTTTCATGTAGATAATGGTCATAATTAACATGTTTTCTAAAGACGTTTTATAGTCTGATCTTTTCTACTCATGAAACAGGACTTTCTTTTGTGTATGGGTTTATTTTGCTGAATTGATATTTATAAATTTGTAATTTTAAGTGAAAATTTAGATTTATAATGGCAGTGGCAATATTCAGATATTGAGAAATGTTTTCTTAATTCTATCTCAGAGGAATTTTTGGATATATGAGAACTGATTCCCTATTCCATGTAACTCTAAAAATTTCTATTCTTTTGTATTCATCATTTGTCTACTCCAAGACTATTTCTTTCCCTAAAGCATTCCAAAAACATGAACACTTGGAAACAACCATAAACTATAACATAAGAAAAACAAACTCAGAGACAGATAAAATATCTAGTTTGTTCTTTATTTCAAGGAGAGTAGTCTAGATCCATAACTGGAATAATTGGCCATCTGTACATTACATGTAATATACGCAAAGTAGTCCTCTTCAGAAGCATTCCCCCGAGGAGCTTCCCATCTCAAACTTGAAGGGTATAAACATTGGAATGATTTGCAAAGTTTCCAGTTTTAGAAAAAGTGTAGTTGCTTTTTTT
>NW_007733541.1:49870-53915 GCF_000696425.1 Galeopterus variegatus
GAAAGAAAAACCTGGAAAGTACTACCACACAGATGAAGTTTGAAACATTAAGGTACATGAAATAAGACAGTCACGAGAAAACAAAGATGTTATGATTGCCCTTATATGAGGTTTCTAAAGTAGAAAAACTAACAAACATAGACAGTAGAAGAGTGGTTGCCAGGGCTTGCGGTAGAGGAAAATAGGGATTTAGTGTTTGGCGTGTACAAGTTTTATTTGGGAAACATGAACACATTTTGCAGATGTATGGTGGTTATGGTTGCAAATTAATTTGAATATGTTTAGTTCTACTGATTTGCCACTTTAAAAAACATTAAAATGTCAAATTTTTTGCATTGTATATCATAATAAAAAGTTTTTAGGACAAAAAAAAAAAGTATGTGACCATTAATTTACAATAAATTTCTTTATACCAGACTGTAATGAGAACACATTATTTTATGAGACTGATTAAATGAACAGGCAGAAGACCAGTACATTTTTTCTGGATTTACTTCTTTCTTTAGATGTTTTCTGATAATAGAAGTGGCAAATAACCAACCCTGTTGGCTGTTTTTAGAAGGAATGAGTTATCACATATGAAATATTTCTCAGATCTTTATGGTTTCTTGTGTAGGTACCTTCTATTTTTGACATGGTAACACCAACACAAAGCTGGAATCCAGACTCTGGCCTGGAATCCAGCGACCAATAACTGTCCCTTGCTCTGTGTCTAACTGGGAAGTGACTCGGAAAGTTTTCCCGTCCTTCTGGGGTCTTAAACTCATCATGTATACAATGTACTCTTGACATGAATTTAATACCATGCCTTAAAAAGAGGCTGTTTGTATTTACATGTTTACATCTAAATTTGAGGTGAATGTCCTATGCTATTACAGAAATTTCCCTCATGCTTGGAATGGATAATATGAAAGATTTCAGTGAATTCCTCTCCTGGTTTGTAATTTTTCTTACAATATAATTATTTTTTTTTTTACTATTAATCACACATGGAATTATGACTCAAAAAATACCAGTCTAGTTCCTTGCTGTAATGATGGTATATACTTGGGGGGAAAAAGTGGATATTTTAAAACACTTGCCATGGAAAAAAAAAAAATCTCCTGAGTTAATAAGCCACAGTTTGATCAGAAATATTCTACTACTAATTACTCCTTCAACTTTATTGATATGAAAATTTCTTAAAAAAAAGCTCTATAATTTGGTGAATTTAGCAACTTGTTTTTGTATGTACATTTCCTCAAAGTGTTTTTTAAAATGAGACCCAAATTCACACTACGGATAAAAGTGTAAGGTATGCTTTGCCTATTTTCTTACTAAGATAATATTTTGCAGTGTACTGAAAGATTATTTTACTAAGTAATAATCTTCTTTGAAGTCACAGCAAAGGCTGTAATAGTACTGTGAGAGACATGAGTGTGCACAGTACAGTACTAATGGTCCTGATAATAAGCAAGGGTGTTCTTAAAGGAAAGCAATGATGTCTGTGTTCGTGGCTGTGCATAGGACTTCAAACAGCACCATGCACAGTCATCTTTTAAAAGCTTTTCCATGATAATGGAGCTTGAGCAAAATTCAAGATTATTTACATTGGTCCAAATTTTCTTTTCAGCTCCTCCATTTAATCTTCATAACAACCCGATGATGTTATATTACACCCGGTGCTACATTTAAAGAACCTTTTGTGTCACTCGTAATCAACTGCAAATGTATCTGAGAAGAGATAAGAAATGAGTGGGATCTTAAATAACTGGAAAGGAAAAAAGTCCAAGAAGTTATTCCACAGCAAGAACACATCCCTGTCTGGCTACTCTATTTAATTGTATTTTTGTAGCAGTTGGGGGGTGGGGATGGGAACAGGGAGCAAAACAGAAGAGCTAGGAGAGAATAGGAAAATCCAAAACATCCAGCTTCATGACTGGAGCAATTTAATGAATAAAAGAGGTACAGAGTGGCCAGAAAATCTGAGGTCTTTGACCAGGGAGTGTGAAATGAACCAGCAAGGCAAAGAGGCTTCAGCAGGCCTGAAAAGAATAGGAATATCATATAAAGAAGAAACAGGTATGAAAAGGACAGTGATGAAGTCAGAGAAAATGAAAAAATAAACCACTAATAAGTAAATGTCACAACCGTGTCCCATGAACAGTCAGTGGTCAGTGTGTCAGAGCCTGGCTCCATGAAGCAAGTGTCCTTATCACATCTAAAGTATTTTTAAAGTAGTGGATAGAACCCTAAAAACCAATTACTAGGATCTCATTAGCTAAAGTGGTGTTTAATAATCCTGGCTTTAACAGGATTTTCCATATAACATGTTTCAAACTGTAAAGAAAATGACTATAGGAGAGGTAATTCCAGGCAAAAGAGTTATGGTAGGAAAATAAAGGTGTGAAAAGGGAATGGCAAGTAGCCAAGGTTAACTGGAAATTACCATGTATGTCATAGATTAAGACGAGTTATAGAGTCCTTATTGTGGTGGGTTTTACATGAGAGATTAACAAGCGTGGAGAATATTAAGTAGGTACTGGGGAACTTTTATAGTGTTTTGAGGATAGAACTGATACATGAAAGTGGATTTTAGAAATATTGATCTGAAAATGATAAGCAGAAGAGAACAGAACTGGAAAAGGGAGTCCAATGAAAACAATAAAAATAGATCTTGTTTGTGCCAGTAACAGAGCTTGATAGTGGAGTATATTATCTCATTCAATTTCCATACCGTATATATGATGATACAACTTTTCAAACTAGTTATTGTTGTCTCCATTTTATAGAAGTGACTCTGAAGCTCAGAAACTTTGAGATTCTGAGTCATATGGCTGGTAAGTAACAAAAGTGGACTCAGAGCCCACTTTGTTTAGATTTCAAAATTAAGGTTCTGGTGTCAGTACTGTTAGAAGGTTTTGCAGTTTCTCAACAGAAAGTAATGTCTGCATGAACTAGAATGTCTCTGAAAACAGTAAGGTAAAGATCCATGTGAAATGCCTGAAAAAGGAGAATTGTCAAGATGTGAGAACCCATTGAACAGAGTTGTGACAATAAGGTAATAGAGTAAGAAATTAACATTTCAATCCTAGGTGAGTAGAAGAATACAAGTCCTATTAATGACACAGATTTGGTAGGAAAATTGTCCTAGAGGTAAATAAGAGTCAGAATATTTTAAATAACTGCATTTAGTATTTGCCTTTATTGCACAATTATTACTATAAATCTCTATAATTAAACCAAAAAATCCTTCTCTCCTGTTCACACAGAACACTTCTGCATATAAAGTTTTGACTTTTATTGCTTGGTCATAGTCTACACATTGCAGTTAACCTCACTGGCTGTTTTTTGGACACTTTGCAAATGCCTGCACAATGATGTCCCTTAAACTGCAGTTTCTCAGGCCATAAAGTGACAAAAGCTGCCAAATACCTAGCTCATAGCCAGGCTTTAGGATTAATGACAGTTCCCAGAAAGTGCTTTGAGCTCCACAGAAGATCGGGTACAATATAAATGAGCCACATTATTCCAGTGACAAATACTATTCATACACTGTCCAATAAAACAAAAAAAAATCCAGCTTCTTGTTGCTCCTTCTGATAGTGCATATTGTCCTGTTATCACATTTCATTCTTCTGAAGTTCCCATGAAAAAAATAAAGTAAGAATTTCCGCTGTATGCCCAACTTGTGGAATGTACTGAGATACACAAATCAAACAGACAATAGGACAGTCTATGCTCACTTTCTCACAGTATCTTTGGTATAAAATGAACCAAAAAGAGTGACACACTTATAAGGCTGCTTCAAAGAAAATACAAATCATATGAAGGCAAGATGGCTATTTTTAGAATGTGCTATGTTAAAGTCAAATTCATTTTTCAGTACAAAAGAAGACATAACTACTTTCTGAAGGCATTCAGGATTTATTTGAACTTTTCAAAGATTTCAAAATTATTTCAACTTTCTATGAAAATATCAATGATATGCAAGATTTATAAAAGCCCACATTATATCCATACAGCCTACACTAACTTAGTTCTGATATTAAAACTGTATAGTTTT
>NW_007733541.1:54677-55355 GCF_000696425.1 Galeopterus variegatus
CCCACATTATATCCATACAGCCTACACTAACTTAGTTCTGATATTAAAACTGTATAGTTTTCCTAAGCAATAAGAAATTCTGAAAGCACTAATGTCATAGCGTCATACAAAGACTCAAGTATCAATCTCTACTTTAGTTATCAAAATTCAATGCACAGATTTTTTAAGTACAATTATTAACAAACTTTTATAAATTGACTTCTATGTAATGTTATATGTTTAGCAATTTCTGGAATATTAAGGTGGGAAAATTTTAGCAGAGAAATAATAATGTGTAGAGAAAAAAAGTTCAATGAGCCTAACTGGATAAGAGAGGTATAAGTAAGATGATAACATCTGTCATACAATTTTAGCTGGAAGAAAATCTATAGTTATATATAATTTACTTAATATGAATGAGAATTAGAATAAAAATATGAAATATTCCCTTTAATAATGAGATTAGAACATATTGCAAAATAATGCCATAGAGATTTAAAAAATCTTCATTGCTTTCAAGTTTCCAAATTAACACACATATATATGTTAACATACACATATATGCATATGAAGGCACACACATACACCTATACAGATATAACTCAAAAGAGAAAACACTTCACAACTTTCCTGAAATAATTCAAGTTACTGAAAAGTGATGTAATTTAGAATGGTGGTTCTCAAGGCATGATTCAAAGA
>NW_007733541.1:56173-61653 GCF_000696425.1 Galeopterus variegatus
ACTGAGATACTTCTCCTGAACTAAGAGGTTTTCTGTTTTGCTGGACAACAGGCAGGAGTAAATGATCTAATGACTGGGTATTTTGCTCTTCTGAAGTGAAATGAAGTCTAAAATCTTTGAGAAAATATATTGCAGTAACTAAATAATTCTTTAATTTCAGTACTAGGCAGCAGGAAATCCTTTTTGTTTTTGTTTTTCAAAGCTTTTATTGAATACCTCCCATATTCTAGCTATATGCTAAAAGTACAGTAGAAAACACTGAAGTCAAGCTGTGTGCTATCATGGAGCCCACAGTCAAGTAATGAGGTGGTTTTTATAAGTATAAGATACAAAAAAGGGTCTGGAAATTTGGGGGTGCTGGAAATGTTCAATATCTAAAAACTGAGGGATGATTACACAGGTATAAACATGAAAACTTTAGTGTCCAGATTAGCACCCTTTATGCTGTTCATTGTGTGCATGGTTTTTAAAAATAAAGTGAAAAAGATTAGGTCAGAAAAGAAATACCCCATGTTAACACAGAGAACAGTTAAATATGTCAATGAGAAAGGTATTACAAGTCCGTGTTTCTACAACTTCCAATCTACAAATCTAAGAATTTATACAATATTGTACATGACTACGAACCCAATAGCATGAGAAAATTAGGCAATTCGGGTATGGATGAAAGTAAATTGAATTACTTTATTATTTTTCTACCTGAGAAGACAGGTATAAAAATAGACAAAGTTAGAAAATATACCCACTGGAAAAGGCAAAAGAGGTGTCAGTCATTTAGTCTGAAAAACAAGAAATCTAATATTTTTGAGGGTATGAAATATACATCAAATAGAATAATGAGCAATTCAAAGACAGAAACAGAACTATTTCAAGTTATGAATACACAGAAAATTCTTACCTGCCACTGTTATGAAATCTTATTTGTGTTACCCAGGAAATATGGCACCATGTTTCATATTTTCTTGTTTGAAGTTAATTTTTTAACGTATATGTGAGGGATGTATCTGCCTTAGATCAGCAATTACAACAGTACATGGAAAAAGGTGGTGAATTGTTTCATAAGTGTATAATTGTTTCAGAAAGAATCTAAGAAAATAAATTCATTTACATTTAGAATTTTTTCATTTTCTATTTTGATAAATTCAAGGATTCAGGGTGTTTGTTTGAAACACAAATGCCTTATCAATATGTAATACAAGAAACAACCCCAGAAAACTGCTAGAAATATTCTCTTTATTTCATCTGCATTGTTAGTGTTTAAAAACAGAGTATTTTCAAGGTTGATTCAGTAGTTTGATATTTTCCAGGTCCTGAAATTGGTAGAGTAACTAGAGAGCAGCATATATTAAAACAAATAACCTAACTAGTCACACTGTTTCTTGTCATAAGACTTAGACTACTAGAAGTGAAGCTTTTTGACCTAAAATGTCTGAAAGAGTTCAAAACTAGTCTGGCAATTTTTCAAAAATAATTATCTATCAAAACTCATCACAGGTCTGAACTGTCATCCTGAGGTTGCTCAGGTCACTTAGCACATTCTACTTCAACTCATCACAAAACCAAGGATGGACTTGTTTCTCCCACAGATATGGCAGTCTCCCTGACACCATAATTGTCAGCCGCCCAGCTGCCATTAAAAACATCCAGCTGCTTATCAGCTAATCCTTTATTTGTAAAGTGGCAAATGATATAAAGATATGAAGTTGGGTAAAAAAGAAAATGGTGTTTGTCAGTAGAGATGGTAAATGTATGTTTATTATACTAAAAATTTTATATACTTAGCCATCTGTGTGGAAAAGGTTAAGGTAGGAATATGGCTTTATCATAGGAAGAGGTGGTTTACTTTGCAATTGCAACTGTAGATTTAAACATTAATTACCCTAACACCAATTACCATAAATGTTGTAATACTACATACCAGTGTGCACTCTCGCAGAAACATGCAATCATACTTATTTACAGGCTGTGTGTTTGAGTGTGTGGGATGAATATACATGGAAATAGAAAGAACATGAGAAAAAGGAATTAATAAACAACACTGTCTTTAAGTGGGCCTAACCTTATAGATGTATAACAACGACAAATCATAAGTCATCACTGGTCCACAGTATTTTTCATTTGACCACTGAATATCAGAAGTAGCATTTCAGTTCTCTATGACAGAGTCTATACTTGCTCATATTCCACGAAATAAAAGTCTGAGTTTGCTAAAACCCAAATAATTTTTATCAATTATATTTGTCTCAGAACTCATTATCACTTATTTCCTCCACTGCAAAACAAGGGAATAGGTTAGACAGTTACTTAAAAGCATTTATATTCTAAGAAATATAGTATTTTGAGTATCTCCACATATTCAGCCATAATACATATGATCCTAAGTCTTTGCTTTGTTTCCAATGTGGGATAAAATCATCTTAAACACACTGAAAAATATTAGAACTCTTAATGAAATAGAAGTCATGCTTTGTTATATGATGCAATTTTACAAAGTTTTATCTAAACTCTTGTGATCTTTCATTCTAAAATCATAGTTACAAGTAGAAATGGGAATCAGAGACTGTAGTTGATTGAATTGTGTCCTCTCAAAGTTTGATGTTGGAGGCTGGATTCCCACTGTGACTGTTAAGAGAGTGGGAAATCCTATATGGTAATTGAAAGCAGCGGGGGTGGGGGCTTGAAGAGGTGATTCATCATAGGACCATGCCCTAGTGAAGGGATTAATAATTGTGGACAGAGGTGTGGTTCTGAGGGCTTTAAAAGGAGAGCACAGGAGAGTTTCTCTCTCTCTGCTCTGCCATGTGAGATCCCTGCATTGCTGAAAAGCCACCACAAAGAAGACCCTCATCAGATGTGTTCCCAGGACTTTGGACTTCCCAGCCTCTGAAGCATAGCTGATGGTGGGAGTTTAAAAGACAAGAAAACCAGAGAAAGTTTGGGACTTAGAGATTGGTTAAATGGTGGTGAGCAGAATTCTGATAGAAATATGGAGAGTAAAGGCCATTCTGAGATCTCAGATGTAAACAAGAAGGTATTTATTGGAAACTGGGGCAAAGATCACCTTTGCTTTGAGTTGGCAAGGACTTGGCAGCATTCTACTCATGCCCAAAAGTTTTATGAAATGTGAAAGTTCAAGGTGATGAATGAGGGTATTTAGCAGAAGAAATTTCTAAGCAGCAAAGCATTAGGAAGCTGCATGTCTACTTGCAACAGCCCATGCTGAGTTATGACAGAAAAGGCATGAGATAAAGCCAGAAAACATTAAGCCTGGCCACAAAAACAAGGGTGTAGCCCAGGGAAACTGCTATAGAGATGAGTCCGGAAGAAAGGGATGATCAAGAGAAGAGACAGAAGACCCTGAAGGCATTTCAGAGATCTTGGAGGCTGTGTTTTCCATTATATGCCCAGAGGCCTAAGGAGACAGAATGGTCTCTGGGAATAAGCATGAGATGCCCTCCTCAGGCTCACTTCCCAGGGCCACCTCAGGAAACTGCTTCTTTCGCCAGCACCCCAGCTGCTTTGGCTGCTCTAGCTGTGGCAAAATTAGCCCGAGGTATGGCTGGACCTGCAGTTTTGGAAGCTACAAGCCAGAAGACCTGGTGGCGTCCACATGGTGTTAAGTTTGCAGGCTCACAGAATGCCAGAGTCATGGAGTCTTGGAAGCCTGCACCCTGATTTCAAAGGATGTATGGAAAAGCCTGGGGGCCCAGGAAGAGCTCTATCACAGGTGCAGATTCACCACATAGTCTTTGCTAGAGAGATGCCAAGAGGAAATGTGGAATCAAAGTTTCAGCAGAAAAACACCACCAGTGCCATACCTAGTGGAGCTGTGGGAGCAGGACCATCATAGAGACCCTAGACTTATAGAGCTATCAGCATGCAGTGCCAGCTTGTGAGAGCTAAAGCATCACCTGAGACCAGGAAAGCCACAGGAGTAGAGTTGCCCAAGGACTTGGGCACCCAACCCCCACACCAGTGTGCAGAGGATGTTGAATATGAAGGCAAGATACTTTATTCACCAGCTTTGAGATTTGATGCCTGCCCTGCTGGGTTTCAGACTTGCTTAGGACCTGTTATTCCTTTCTTTTGGCCTATTTCTCCGTTTTTGAACTAGAATATGTACCCTGTGCTTGTCCCACCACTGTATCGTGGAAGTAGATAACTTGTTTTGATTTCACAGATGGGACTTTGGACTTTAGAGTTGAAAGAAGTTAACACTTTGGGGATGAAATGAATGTATTTGCATATGAAAAGGACATGAGTTTGGGGGGGCCAGAGGTAGAATATGGTAGATTGAATTGCATCCCCCCAAAGTTTAATGTGTTGGAGGCTGCATCCCCACTGTGACTGTTAAAGAGAATGGCAAATCCTATTCTGGCAATCAAAAGATGGGGCCTTAAAGAGGTAATTAGATAATAGGACCATGCCATAGTGCATGGATTAATAATAGTGGTCAGGGGTGCGGTTCTGAGGGTTTTAAAAGGAAAGCACATGAGAGCCTCTCTCTCTATGCTCTGCCACTTTCTGCTGTGTGAGACCCCTGCATTGCTGTAAAGCCACCACAAAGAAGACCCTCACCAGATGTGTTCTCTGGACTTTGGACATCTTAGCCTCTGAAACTGTGAGTTAAATTTTGTTTTCTTACAAAGTACCCAGTTCCAAGTATTTTGTTATAAGCAATAGAAATGGACTAATTCAGAGACCACAAACTCAAATACCCATGGGGCTAAATAAAAACAAAAATGTGTAAATCAGGGCCCCTGTAGGACTATGAAAAATGGTGTGGCCTGTGGCAACTCGAGTCCAAAGATCCCACTAAAATATTCAAGTTCAATTTCAAAACAATAACAACATATTAACAGCGAAGCAGAACACATTTTGTGAATCAGATTTGGCTTTAAACTGAGAATTATGAGGTGATGTATATTTTTTCTAATGAATGTTTTTCTTTTTTTTTTTTTGGCACTTTTTGAGTCTGCCTTCATTTGCTCAGCTTGCTTTTGAGACTTATTCATGCTGCTGTTTGAATAACTAGTTCTTTTTATTACAGTGCAATTTTTCACTGTAGGGATCTACCATAATTTGTTTATCTATTCACCTGTTGATGGAAGTTTTGGTTGTTTCCAGATTTGCGTTAGTGTAAATAAAACTGGTATGAACATTTTTGCATAAGTACTTTTGTTGACACGTTTTCATTTCTCTTGGATAAATACCTAGGAATGAATTCTTGGGTCTTTCAAAAAATTTTTTTCTATTATTTATTATTAGCATATTCATTATTACAAATTGTGATTTTTGTTTATACCTTTTACCCAACCAATCACTCCCCAAACCCATTCTCTCCCTTCTCCCCATCTCTAGTATCGTAGGTTTGTTCTCTTCTTCTGAAAGGTCAACGTATTGTTGTGGTCCTTTCTTGACTGTTTCCTTCCTTCCTTCCTTCCTTCCTTCCTTCCTTCCTTCCTTCCTTCCTTCCTTCC
>NW_007733541.1:62653-67239 GCF_000696425.1 Galeopterus variegatus
CACCGAGGGTTGCGATCCCGTTGCCGGTCCCCGGTCCGGTACGGGGGCAACACTGAGGGTTGTGATCCGTTGCCAGACACGGAAAAAGACAAAAAGACAAAAAAAAAAAAAAAAAAAAGAATTTCATTCTTCTTTAGGGCTGAGTAATACTCCATTGTGTATATATACATTATTTCATTATTCAGTCATCCATCAATGGACACTTAGATTGGTTCCATATTTTGGCTATTGTAAATACAGCTGCAACAAACATGGAAATGCAAGGATCCCTTTGAGATGATGATTTCCATTTCTTTGGAAATCCAGTAGTGGGATTGCTGGATCATACGGTAGTTCTATCTGTAGTTGCTTGAGGAAACTCCATACTGTCTTACATAATGGTTGTGCTAATTTACAGTCCCACCAACAGTGTAGAAGAGTTCCCCTTTCCCCACATCTTCACCAGCATGTGTTATACTCAGTCTTTTCAATAAGGCCAGTCTAACTGGGGTGAGATGATATCTCAATGTGGTTTTGATTTGCATTTTTCTGATGACTAGTGATGCTGAGCATTTTTTCATGTACCTGTTTGGCCATTTATATGTCTTCCTTTGAAAAACGTCTATTCATCTCCTTTGCCCAATTTTTAATTGGATTATTTGTATTTTTTACAGTATAGTTGTTTGAGTTCTTTGTATATTCTGGATATTAATCCCTTGTCAGATGTATAGTTTGCAAATGTTTTGTCCCATTCTATAGGTTGTTTTTCATCTCTGTTGACTGTTTCCTTTGCTGTGCAGAAGGTTTTTAGTTTGATATAATCCCATTTGTTTTTTTTCTTTAATTGATGTGCTTTTGGGGCCTTATACATAAAGTCTTTGCCTAGTCCTACTTCTTCCTGGAGTGTTTCCCCTATGTTTTCCTTTAGTAATTTTATGGTTTGGGGTCTTATATTTAAGTCTTTAATCCATTTTGAGTTGATTTGGGCATACAGTAAGAGGTACAGGTCCATTTCATTCTTCTGCATACGATTGTCGAACTTTCTCAGCACGATTTATTGAAGAGGCAATCTTTTTCCTAATGCATGTTCTTGTTGCCTTTGTCAAAGATCACTTGGCTGCAAGTATGTGGGTTGATTCCTGGGCTTTCTATTCTGTTCCTTTGATCCAAGTGTCTGTTTTTATGCCAGTACCATGCTGTTCTGGTTACTATAGATTTGTAATATAGCTTGAAGCCTGGAAGTATAATGCCTCTGGCTTTACTTTTTTGACTCAAGATTGCTTTGGCTATTCAGGGTCTTTTATTGTTTCATACAAACCCATAAGTGAAGAAAGATGGAATTATTACTATGTGCTGCCACCAAATATTTATGTGACAGTGCCTACTCTTTCTAAACTGTTCTGCAATTAAGAATATAAGGACAAATACAAATTAATAAGAAAAATAAATTCTCCATTGTGCAAAAATAGAAAGGGACCTTTCCCCTTCCTTTTTTCAGAGCATTTATTATAGAAAACTTGTAGTTGTGAAATTTTCTCTGTCCCTTTGAAATGTATGTAAATCTTTTTAAAAGCTAAATAAGTCTTTGCCAGTTTTACAAACCAGAAATAGAAGTACTTTTCTTAAGGACCTGAGAGCCAACTCTTTGAAATGCAATCATCAAGGTAGATAGTGCCCTCCATCGCCAGGTGCTGGGAAAAGGGAGGGGCCTAAAGTTCAGCTTGTATTTGGCTTCAAGTCACAAATCTGCCTTCTATCATAAAGATATGAGACACGTATTTTTCCTTTGGATAAAGGCAATTAGCAAACACAGGTGGTCACCCCAATTGCCAGGTGAATTTAGAATGAACTACGTGTGACAAATGGTGCTGTCAAGTCCTCTTTCTCAAGGACTAGTTATTATCTTGAACAAATGTATGCAATGGGTTGTATCATTTTTAGCAGTAAAATGCTAAAAATGTTTTCTGTCTTTGCAGTTTCTTTAGCAAATTGCCTATGATGTGCATGACGTTCTAGTTTAATGCTCACTCAATAAATAAAATAATTTTCTTTCTCTTCTAACTTTGCGGAGAGGCCTTCCAGGTTGGCAAGGGATTTTGTTTTTAATTATATTTCCCCAACAAGAGACAGCCTCATATAAGGTTATTTTGATACTTAAAAAAGATAATTAACCAAAGGGTAGGAGTATTACATAAAGAGTGGAAGGACAGTGTAGTTTAATGCAGCTGTATTGGATCTGATTTAAGATTATCCATTCCATGAAGCATATATTCCTGTGACATGAACAAGTTTTAAGGTTTGGTCTTCAATTAATAAACTTTTTCATTCCTCCTTCCTGCCACTAGTATATCTGAGTAAGAACTTGTTTAATTATAAAATATTTAATTTTTTTTTAACCTCATCACTCTGTAAGGTCGGTACGTGATTTGCTGCATTTTATTCATTCCTATCTTGCTGACATACTCAACTTAGATTAAAATATTTTAGGGTTGGAAGGAATCTTAAAAATTATCTACATGAACACTTCAGAGATCTAGAGAGATTAAAAGACATACAGTAAAATCTAAAAGTCCTTACCATAACTTATGATGGGGTGTGATCTTCCCACTCTGACCTTATTTCCTACCACTTTCTCACTTTCCTCTGGACTTATTTGATTTTCTGCTATTTCTCAATCACAGCACACAAGCTCCTGCCCAATGGTATTTGCATTTGCTACGCAGGCATAAAATACTTTCCTTCAGATATCTGCGGGTCACTTATTCATTTCCTTCGTTTCTCTTCCCTAGTGTCTTCTCTATGAAGGCCTCCTCAATAATGCAATTAAAATAGCATATACAATACCTATGTACCCAAACACACACACACACTCTATTCCTGTACTCTGCTTTAGTTTTTTTTTATAGTATTTATCATGATTCTAACTTCCACTTATTTGCAATGAATGAATGAATGTATGAGACTGTAACATTGGGGTAAGGCTATCCTAAAGTTACTCTGGTTGCTTGCATTCTGTATTTTAATTCATTTATGCTTTTGTGTATTCCTTCCTAAAACACAAAATTTTAAATAAAATCAAACAGGAATCCAGGAGACAATTAAAAGTTATATTCTCACATTACAGTTAAGGATATAAAAGGCAGAGAGATAAAACTACATAAATGGTTCTCAAACTTTAGTGTACATCACAATTACCTGGAGGACATATTAAAATACAGATTTCCAGGCCCTGCTCCCAGAGTTCTGATTTAATAGGTCTGGAGAGGGACCTGAGAATTTACATTTTGAATAAGTTCCGGGTAATGCTGCTGTTGCTACTTTATGAACTACACCTTGAGAACCATTATAAAGCTAAAATACCCGTGACTTGGTATTTGGTAATTATAAGCACTTTATCCACCCTGGAAGATGAGTCTTATGTGGAAGTGATGCCTGCATACGAACTGCATATGAATTCAAGCAGTTAACAATATGCATAACATGATTTAAGGAATCATTCTTGATATTTTGAAAATAAAATTTATTATTCAAAGAAAATTAAAACAAGAACTAAATGCTGAAATGAAGAAACAAAGCACAATCTATTCTATAAATAGCTTTTCCAGAAATATACTACTATATAGATAACTTATTATTAAATACTTATAACCTTTAAGTATGATCATAAAATTTCTATTCTTAAATTTTGTGAGAAAAAAAATTGAATCACCTTTTTATGTGATGAAGACAGGCAAGGAAATATACATGTAAGGAATGGTAATATTTGATATGCTAACAAAGGTTTTTCACTGGTTTTATTGCCAACTAGATTCAACCCCTGATCCTTGTTTTTAAATTTCTTCATCAAAGAGATAAATGTAAAATATTAAAACCTAAAGGAATTTTAATAGATCGTATAGTCCAACCACTTAATGTGCTACTTGAGAAAAAGGNCCCTTCATGTGTAGAGGAATTTAAGCTCAGGTACACAAAGGATATCATCCAACCAATTCTCTTCTCTGCAGAGGAGGAGGATGAAAGTGCTACACTATATAAGCCTGTATAGCACTCAGGTTAGACCAAGCAAAAGAGATAAGAATCGGCAAGTATTTCAGAAGACGAACATTTCTTTTCTTCATGATAGTAAAGCTACACAAGATTTTAGGAATCATCAAAATGCTGGCATCTGTATCTTTACAAGGACCTATGGGTGATCCTAATGATCTGGCCTGGTTGATAAATATTCATTGGGTTAGATCAATGTCTGCATTTTGCACATGAGAAAATTGAGGTCTAGAGTGTCTAATTCATTCCTGATCTTCCATGTAAAAATTTGGAGAGTATTTTTTTATTCTTCAAATATGCATAGACCTTACCTGACTGATTGTGGTGGTCGTGTCCAGTTGGGTTTGGGAACTTTTACTCTAACTGCTTGATTTTTTAACTTCTCTTTTTTTTTTTTTTATTGAACATTGGAAATATTACTCCTCTCTAAGGCATACTGTGATCCTCCCTCATTTCCAAATGCCTAATCTCTAAACACTCCCCCACAGCACTCTTCTCATATATTTATATATATTACAGAATTGTAGAAATTTCTTTAAAATACTTATATCCAGGTCATCACG
>NW_007733541.1:68155-70745 GCF_000696425.1 Galeopterus variegatus
GATAGTGGAGTTTTTGTTAAATTGTCAGCACTATACTGGAAGAAGAAAATGGCAGGATAATTGTCTCCAAGAGTCTTCCAATGCATGATTCCTAATAGATTGCTTCATAATTTAACCTGCTTATAGGCTACTGTGTTTTTGTTTTGCTTTGTTTCTTATTTTTGCTTTCTGGGAAATATAAAAGAGAGGACATATAACTAAACTGTTGAAATACTTGTCATACTGACTTGTTTCCAGGATAAATCTAATTTAATTCATCTACCCCTGTCAGGACAAGAATTACGAACTCGGTTCATATGGAATGGAGAAGAAGGCTGCTTGATGACCTCTTCCCCAGGGAATTTTTCCCAAGAGGCAGTGTAAGAAATGGTTATGAGGATCCATTCTAAGACTAGAATGCTCAGGTTTGGATCCATTTCTGACATTAATAGCTATATGAACTAGAGTAAGTTATTTAACCACTCTGTGCATCCAAAACAAAACAAAACAAAACAAAACAAAAACCCAAAATAAAAATAAATAAATGAAATATAAAAAATGGTAATCATTGAAGATATGAGTTAGCTCATTTGAGACAGCTGAGCTGCAACAGACAGGCTTGAGTTTACCTGCCATTGCTCTTGATTGTGCAAAAATTCAAGTGCCTTTGAGTCTTAACACAAGCTACAAAACTATAACAATTGAATCTGAGTGCCTGAAACTAAACTATTGCAGTATTTCTCCTTTTTCAAAGTGATAACATACCAAGTGGAAAAATAGCCTATGTTCCTCTTCCTTTCCAATGATCTGCCATCTCCACTTTGAACATCACTGTCATACCTCACTGTTTTTCATCAGCTAACACCAATTAGGCTATTATGTACCAATCATATCTATATTCAAAACGAAGGCTTGCACGCCCTCTTCCACGAGTAATGAGAAAGTGAATAACCTAGGCAGCATAACTGATTTTATACATATTTATTTTATGTGCTGCATTGCTCAGAGGGGAAAAAATTGTGCTTTCCATTCAATCTCATAAAGTTTCTGCTTCTGGGAACATTAGTGAAAGATGTGAACATTCAGTATACTTTAGAAATTCAGTCCAACTACATGTTACTTGTAGGAAGCTTACACTGAATCCAGCAACCATGCATTGAACAATAACCTGACAAAAGCAGAACACTCCTTTTTTATTTAGCTGAGTAATTCAGCAGATGCCCCAAATTAGAAAACATGTACGTGTTACCCAGTAAAGTGCTTCTTGCTCCTGCCTTGAGGTCCGTATACTTGAAGTCTGCTATTCAGCAGACAAAAACAACTTCAATTTTTACTAAAGTCTTTTGAAAATACAAAAAGTAGATTTTAGTCTTAATCTCAAAAATACTTTGTAATATCCTGTCTCTTTTGCACTTTTCCTATCTCATACACTTCAGTTCTTCCCTCTCCTGATTCCCCAAAACTCTTTCCAAACCCACACAAGCAGAACTCCAATTCCTTTCCTCACCTCCCCTTTTACCCTCCCTGTTTATTTCAGTTTCTTTCACAACAACCCCCCACCATTTCCAGTATAAATTAAGCAAGATTCTGAAGTTTTCTGAGTAGTTAGTCTATCTCCAAGCCTCATGCATTAAGCAGATCTGAATAAAAAGGCTCAGGAGCCCATAAGGCAAGAGCTGTTTTTCCATAGCTGGCTTTTAATACTCAGATGTTACTTTATATTCTTGTCCAGTCACAGTGTTTACAGACTCTTATTACTAAACATCAGAATGTTTGATAACAGGAACACTAGCTATGTATTACACACCAAACATCTAATTTTTTCATGTCATACAGCTCTAAAGTGCCTTTAAAAAGAACTGATTATAATTTCATTTTACATATGCTCCTTCTTCCTTATTTCAGTATTCTATTTAGAATTTTTAAACTGCAGTGCCAATGAGATAGAGCTTATCTGGGGGTGGGGAGAACTAACCAGTTTGTCTAAGAGAAATTGTAGAACTGAGATAGTAACTGAATTGGCTTTCTTACAGTCATTATCCTACTCAGTAGAAGTTAATGTATCCTAATAATATTAATTGAACTAAAATATTTTTTAAAATTATTTGAAGGCATCATATATTCCAGTTGACAGCATTATGATGATAGGTTTTAAATGCAAAAGTGACTATAATACTAATTTTTCTTAGGATTATTATTGAATTAAATAATTCATGGCTGATGATTAATGGTGCTAATTATGTCCACTTTCAGAGTTAGTTCAATAATTATTTACTTTCTTCCACTTCTGAGTAATTAATTAGAGTAGATGCATCTTAGTTTACATTGCCTTGTCTCATAAAAAGGAGTTAGCATTATCTATTGAATATTTTAGGAATGATTATATTTTGAACATTTTAGTTTCTGGTTGGACTATTATCCTTTATTCTTTTTTTTTCCTGCAATGTGGCCTATAGTTTTCTAACTAAAATTTTTAATCTGATCATAACAAATTTATGAAGGTTTTCATTACTTAATGTGTCCTGAAAAAATTGCTTAGTACCCTATTAAGTCCAACTTAACATTGATTTATCCCTCAGTTTTATATTTTCCCATCCTTTTAAATTTCAAA
>NW_007733541.1:71132-84790 GCF_000696425.1 Galeopterus variegatus
GTCCAACTTAACATTGATTTATCCCTCAGTTTTATATTTTCCCATCCTTTTAAATTTCAAACATACTATTATACAACAAATTAACATAATTTAAATGGCTGTGGCTCATATCTCTATTTATTTCCATACATTATTGTCTATATACATTCATGACTCAAAGAGTTGCAACCATAGTTTCCACACTTTTTTTCCAGTCATCTCGTCTAAGGTATCTTCTCTCCTGCATAACTAATGTCTTATATTATTAGAAAATTATGTAATACTAATTTTGTTTGAATGGAGAGAAGTGACTTAGGAGCTAGGAGTTTTCATGCTAACCATAATAACTTTGTTTTTTTCTTGAATTATATAGCTATCTGGGTGCAGTTATGAAACCTACATATGCAGTATTTTCTTACCACCAGTAATGACATTAGCGCACTACTTCTTATATTCTATAACCTTTATTATTCACTGTTATGATAAATAAAACCCAAAGCTACTCAAACAAAGTTATCATGCTTTCGTATAAATTTCATTTCCAGTAAGAAAATACTGATTCTATTTCAACAAAGTCTTCAGAATGCAAATTATGTTCCAAAATTAATTAATTTTGCTATATCTAATTATGAAAACCAGTGACTAGGGTTTTGAAAGTACATCTGCACCATTTTGTCTTTTCCTTTTAAACACAATACAACACTGTACATATCACTCCATTGCTGAAGCATTAAACAGCTATTGTTCCAATTTTTTGCCATTTTAGAAAACCATTGGAAGAATAAATTTGGGCAAATTTTTGCATATAGTGATGTGTTTATTTAAAATTTCAGTCCAAATATTTGTTTATAATATCAATAACAATGATTTAGCATAGACATTTTAAAACCATTTTACCATAATTTACTGTTGGGGTGTTCTCCTTAGTTTTGTTTTGTATTACATTGTGCTATTGTGGTAGCTTTAAAAGGTTATTTAAAGGCTGGATATACTTGTATGAGTTAATACCTTGTGCAGGTGTTTGTTTAGTATTTGTATTTCATGTTTGTTTAGTCTTTGTATTTCTCTTTATGTTGATTACCTTTTCGCATTCTGTATTTTCTACATAAATTGTGGTTAAGCTGTTTCACTCTGCTAAAAATGTTATATGCTAAATCTTTCTGTCTTATTAAAACTACATGTGCATGTAAATGTGGGTGCATAGACCTACCTTTACACAGACATACAGAGAGAAAAGTCAAAGAGAAAAAATCAAGAAGGAAAAGTTTACTCTATAGTTATAATCCCATAAGAAAACTTTTCTACTTAAAAGCATTTTCTTTTGATCAGTTGTAATGTTCATCATTTATTCCAAGTTTACTCTACTTAGTGTCCCAGAAGGAGAACCCATCAATATTCAATCTGCTGAAACTTTTCCCACACCTTTTTTCTTGGCCAAGTGAACTGTAAGCATTTTTCTGCATAACTTTACATAGTTTTCTTATCTTGTAACTCCATAGATCCGTTACCTAAAACAATTTGAACTTGGACCTACACTAAAATCAAGACCACTTTAATGTTTGCTTTTTTGATATATTTGCACCTGTTGACTCTTAGTTACGAGAGTTAAAGTAACATTATTTTAACACATTTCAAAGTCACCATTTGAATAATGTACTTTTGACTAAGACCTGCACTAAAATGTTAGCCCTTTTTCCTAACATGTCATAACAAAGAGAAGAATTTTGGCTTTAAGTTTTGGAAAAGCACTTGCTTTTGAGAGTATCATTCTTATTGAAAAAGATGAATATTCGTTGTTCAGAAAAATATAAGCAAAACATTTCAAGGTGTATTAAGTATAGATAAGTAGTCAGTAAGTAAGTACATCATCAATGTGTTAAACACAGACAGAAAAGGATGGAGGGACCAAAAGGTCCTCAATATTTAAGAGGAATTAAATATACTTAAGGCACCTGTGCACTAACTACTCATATACTAAAAATACATGAGTACTTATTATTCATATGGCCTTAATTCTGCTGCCCATTTTCGACAAATATTCTGGCTCCGTGTGTCTCCTCTGTCTGAGAAACACAAATAAAATCTATGGTTGTTCAGCAGGCTAATCGGCAAGTTATTAGCCAGGCATACTGTCCCTGTGTCTTTCCCATACAACAAATGTATGTTACTGGGCTAGCTCAAATCCCTGTCTATGGGCTCCTTGCTCGAAACCACGACTATGGACTTCATAACCACATCATCAACAGAGAAAACAGATGTGGTGAAAGATAGTACAGATGAACACTGCATAGCCCAGAATTCAGGTAGTGTGGTCTTTCCAACCTGCTTGCACCTTATCCTAAATATGTTAACCTATTCCATCTCTCTCCCTCTTTCTTCTCCATGTGTGTTTTAAACTGATTTTAAAACTACGTAATTTGAGCAATTTAATTGATTCTATGAGCCTCTCTGTTCAATGACCTGTGGGATAACTTGCCTGGTAGTATAATTGGAGGCTGCCTTTACATCAATATATTTTTTTATATTCCCCTGCTGTTTTTTGTTTTGTTTTGTTTTTTTAATTGGCTAGCAGTACCAGCATCTGAACCCCTTGACCTTGGTGTTATATCACCATGCTCTAACCAACTGAGCTGATCGGCCAGCCCAAGGTAATATTCTACATGGCTACTTTCATTTCAATTAGTGGTCACGTACCCAACATTACCACATATCACGTTTTAGATTTTTTATTAAAAATAAATCATCTGATTCCTGGGTATAGTAGGAATTATACCACCATCTTAATGATAACAAGCAAAACTACCACTCAGCTTGGCTGAATTGTTCTTTAATGAATAGCTATCCAAATATTAATTAGGTTTTTTTTCCTCCTGCATCATATACATTGAAAACATCCTTACAGGAAAGCACACAATAAAAAACAAAAAGCCCAGCATCCATTCATCCATTAGATCGTTTGCTTATTTAGGACACTGTAAATTCCAACACAACAAAATTATGTGAACTATACGCGTTCACACACACACACACACACACACACACACACAATTTTTTGTATCATCCTTAGCATGAAAGGGAGAAAAAGACCGTAAAGATTAGTAAAAGGTGTTCCAACACGTGTTCAGACAGCAACATAAGTAAAAATACAAGTTGAATCTAATTTAAATACAAGGAAAATGTCTGTAACTCCATAGATCCATTACCTAAACCAATTTGAACTTGGATCTACACTAAAATCAAGACCACTTTAATGTTTGCTTTTTTGATATATTTGCACCTATTGACTCTTAGTTACGAGAGTTAAAGGAACATTATTTTAACACATTTCAAAGTCACTGTTTGAATAATGTACTTTTGACTAAGACCTGTACTAAAATTTTAGCCCTTTTTCCTAACATGTCATAACAAAGAGAAGAATTTTGGCTTTAAGTTTTGGAAAAGCACTTGCTTTTGAGAGTATCATTCTTATTGAAAAAGATGAATGTTTGTTGTTCAGAAAAATATAAGCAAAACATTTCAAGGTGTATTAAGTATAGATAAGTAGTCAGTAAGTAAGTATATCATCAATGTGTTAAACACAGACAGAAAAGGATGGAGGGACCAAAAGGTCCTCAATATTTAAGAGGAATTAAATATACTTAAGGCACCTGTGCACTAACTACTCATATACTAAAAGTACATGAGTACTTATTATTCATATGGCCTTAATTCTGCTGCCCATTTTCGACAAATATTCTGGCTCCGTGTGTCTCCTCTGCCCGAGAAACACAAATAAAATCTATGGCTGTTCAGCAGGCTAATCGGCAAGTTATTAGCCAGGCATACTGTCCCTGTGTCTTTCCCATACAACAAATGGATGTTACTGCACTAGCGCAAATCCCTGTCTATGGGCTCCTTGCTCGAAACCACAACTATGGACTTCATAACCACATCATCAACAGAGAAAACAGATGTGGTGAAAGATAGTACAGATGAACACTGCATAGCCCAGAATTCAGGTAGTGTGGTCTTTCCAACCTGCTTGCACCTTATCCTAAATATGTTAACCTATTCCATCTCTCTCCCCCTTTCTTCTCCATGTGTGTTTTAAACTGATTTTAAAACTACGTAATTTGAGCAATTTAATTGATTCTATGAGCCTCTCTGTTCAATGACCTGTGGGATAACTTGCCTGGTAGTATAATTGGAGGCTGCCTTTACATCAAGGTTATATTCCCCTGCTGTTTTTTGTTTTGTTTTGTTTTGTTTTGTTTTTTTAATTGGCTAGCAGTACCAGCATCTGAACCCCTTGACCTTGGTGTTATATCACCATGCTCTAACCATCTGAGCTGATCGGCCAGCCCAAGGTAATATTCTACATGGCTACTTTCATTTCATTTAGTGGTCACGTACGCAACATTACCACATATCACATGTTTTAGATTTCTTATTAAAAATAAATCATCTGATTCCTGGGTACAGTAGGAATTATACCACCATCTTAATAACAAGCAAAACTACCACTCAGCTTGGCTGAATTGTTCTTTAATGAATAGCTATCCAAATATTAATTAGGTTTTTTTTCCTCCTGCATCATATACATTGAAAATATCCTTACAGTCCAGCACACATTAAAAAACAAAAAGCCCAGCATCCATTCATCCATTAGATCGTTTGCTTATTTAGGACACTGTAAATTCCAACACAACAAAATTATGTGAACTATATGCGTACACACACACACACACACACACACACACACTATCTTTTGTATCATCCTTAGCATGAAAAGGGAGAAAAAGACTGTAAAGTTTAGTAAAAGGTGTTCCAACACATGTTCAGACAGCAACATAAGTAAAAATACAAGTTGAATCTAATTTAAATACAAGGAAAATGTTGAGTTCAGACTGTCGTGTGACTTCTACCAGAATCAGGATTCTGACTCAGACAGAAGTTTTCCCTTTGGGCAGAACTTTGGGTGTTCAGAAGAAGCCTGCTATCTTAAACCACTGTTAACAGAATTTATCTTGTCACATAGAATTTCGGGCTATGTTAACTTAATTTGACTCTGATCTTTCTTGCCCTTGAGGTTTGTAGACCAAGTTCTGGCTTCATGCCAACAAACTTCTCAGAGCCAATGCATAGCTAATCTCCCAGTGGCAATGACAACTTGCTCTCCTACTGATGAACAAAAACATTGACCAGTTAGTCAGTGATGTGACATAGTTGTTTGAGAAATAGTTCATTACCAAAGAAAATTGGACTACTTTTATTTCTGATTTTGGATATTTTCTTAGATTGTGACTGGCTTTCAAACAGACGCAGTCATATTTTGTCCCCCACTCTCCACCCTTTTTTTTGTCATCAAATTGCTTCACATGAATCATTCTCTCGATCATGAGCACTTCTCCTTCTGGTTTGCTTATTTGTCTCCACCCCTATGCAACTTTATTACAGGCTGGAGATCCCCCAGTCCTGTCTTAAGCCCACATTACATTTCACTTCATTTCCCCCCTAAGATATCTCATGTACACCCAGGCCTTTTATTTGAACATAGGGGAAGTTGACTCAAATTTTTACCTCTTTTCCATACCCTCTCCTGAACTCCAGACCAGTATATCCAACAGACTACTTAATCTCTCTTCCTTAACATTTGCAGGTACCTCACTCCTTGCCCAATTCAAGTGAATGAGGAGCATAATTCAGTGCTGCTCCTCTTCCTGTCATCCCTTTTAGTGCAATGTCCTTTCGATTTACCCACTTATGCATGCCAGAAACAAAGGACCGGAATTATAGGCCATCTCCTCTGTCCAGTAAAACCCACCTGCATCTTCCTGATATTTATCTGATGATTCTATCCACTTATTTAAATCTCTGTTGCTACTCCTCTATTCTGGCAGGATAATAACTCTCCTGGGCTATTGACATAATCTTCTCTTGCCTTCACTGTATCTGGTCGTCTAATCGGTCTTCAACGCATCCAACACCACATCCACAATGACCTTTTTGAACATAAATATGATCCTCATAACATTTCACTTTTTTTTTTTTTTTTGGTGGCTGGCTTGTACAAGGATCCAAACCCTTCACCTTGGTGTTATAACACCTTGCTCAAATCAATCGAGCTAACCAGCCAGCCCTGATTCTTATAACATTTCAGTGGCTCTCATTGCATTATATTAAAGACTAGAATCCTAAACATGACCTGTGTATTAGTCAGGGTTCTCCAGAGAGACAGAACCAATAGGATATGTTATAAATATATGAGAAGGAATTCATTAGGGGAATTAGCTCATGCGATTGTGAAGAAAAGTCCCACAATAGGCCGTCTGCAAACTGGATGCGGTAGTGTGGCTCAGTCCAAGTCTGCAGGCCTCAAAACCAAGGAAGCCAATGGTGTCCCAGGTGTAAGTCTTGGAACCCAAAAGCTGAAGAGTCTCCAAGGACAGGAGAGAAGAATTTATCCCAGCTCCAGCAGATAGAGATTCACCTTTTTCCTCTGTCTTTTGTTCTCTCCAGGCCCACAGTGGATTGGATGGTTCCCTCCCACATTGAGGGTGGGTCTTTCCCACCCAGTCCACTCAGGCTCTCATACTAATCTCTGCTGGAAACTCCCTTATGGACACAGCTAACAAGATAGCTTTACCAGGCTTCTCAGCATTCCTTCATCTAATCAAGCTGACACCTAGAATTAACCTTCACAATCTGTAAAGTGCGTCCCACTACCTTCTCTCCCAGTTCTATCTTACATCATGTTCTCCCTCACTCTCTGCATACAGAATACAGAGGGTTTCTTTAATTTCCTCCACTTTTCCATGTTTGTTCGGTCCATAGCATCATAAACTGTGCCACTCATTCTGCATCTGAAACATCTGCCATGTTCTCTAAACTAGGGCCTACCTATGCTTCTTATAATCTATTGTCAGTTACTCAGGAAAATCTTCCCTGACTTTGCCATTCCATCAAAGCCTACGTTGAAGCCACCTGCTATATGTGCTTCTATACCTTGCAAGTATGTAAAATGCAATATTTGTGCGATTACCTTACTACCATCTTTTCCTCTAGACTGAAATCTATGAGAGCAGGGATGCTGTGTAATTTTGCTCATATTTCCCAGTGCTTTGAAAGAATGCCTGGCATGAGTTGGTGCTCCATAAACACTTGTTGAATGTCAGTAAATGAGTGGCAGAGAAGAGGAGAAGACTCTGCAGTTTCTTGAATTTTCTTTTCAAAGTACTTGGTCCCAAATCAAGCAGTGTCCATACAGGGCTCCTGGTGGCTTACAACTCAAGAGTATGAAATCTTTTAAATGAAACTTAAGAGATAATTTCAAAAGATACCCAACTTTTAAGAAATATTCTTATTAAAATAGTGTATGTACATGGCAATAAATGAAAAGTACAGTTGAGCTTATGATGAAAAATAATGTTCTCCAGGCCCTTCCATTTGTACCCAGGCCCACCTCCCAGTGTCACTCTCTTCATGTATGTTTCCCTTCAGTGTTCCTAGAATTAGTTTCAGATCACTATTTCTAGATTTATGAAATACTTAAATAATATAAATTGATTCCTTGATATACAAAATATGAGAATTTAACTTACTCTATCCTTTCTTATTTCTTCAAAAGCTTAATACTTATACAGTTATGTTCAGTTCTTCAATTGCTTGGCTTTCTACTTATAAATAATATCTGGCTCTTCTATATCATAAATTCACATTTCAGCAGTATCTCGTGTATCGTCCCTTTGTAAAATGAGTTTTACTTTTAAAATTTTGCAGTTTGTGGTTTTACTCTTATATTTTGAATTTTCTCAATAAAGGGCATATTAACAAAAGTATAATCTGATTATGTCATAGTGTTATTTCTGCAAGTTTATACATCATTAAAATATGAGTATAAACAAAAAAATTGCTCTGAAAATAAATTGGTTAAAATGCATCCAAAAGCTTCATGCATATTAGTTGGTTTTTTTTAACTGAAAAATGTTGAACTATGTAAATTAATAAACTTACAAGTAATCTGAAATAATTTGGTAGTTTTTTTGGCAGGAAGTTTGGGGGATAAAAGGAAAACTGTTCTCTTGTTTAAATAAAGTAATTATACCTAGGTTTGTTTAATCTTATATTTACCCAGTATAATCAAAATACTTTATAACAAATTCCACTTGAATTTAAATTTAACATACATATAGAATTTTTCATATACAAGATGAGTCAATAATCTCTAGGTGAGAGTCACTCAACCTAAAAATTTATTGACACAAATTACTCAAAGATGATGGGCAAATATTTTTAGAAGCAGAAATGAACAACTTTTGTGAGAAGTAGGTAGGCACTTAGCTCAATTGACATATTTACTTTCTTTTTCTTTAGAGTAACAACGTGAAAAAGAGAATCTCTAATGACTTTTGCAAGTTTTTCCATTAGTACCTCAGCAACTCTAGAGTTTAGGGTTCAATAAAATTTTGCATTTAAAGTTAAATATCTAAGGTTAATATTCAGAATACACAGAAGAGAAAACTTAAAGTTCATCTGGAAAAAATTCTTCATGTGTAACGTAGATATTTAAGAAAATAGAATATTAGGTATATACATTTTAAAATAGAAAATTTAATGTAACTAGATGAAAGGCTAAGTTTATTTATCTATTTATTTTGGTGGCTGGCTGGTATACAGAGCAAACCCTTGACCTTGGTGTTATAGTACCGTACTCAAACCAACTGAGCTTACTGGCCAGCCCCGATTTGCCAAAAATGTATGGGTATGGTGTAAATGCCTATAAACAAAATCTGAGAACTCAAATGAAGCTTGGTTCCAGTTTATGAATAAATCTATTAAGCTTCTATAAAACATCAACCATTAACCTCAATTTTCTCAATTCTTTTCATTTATTTGACTACCTATTCTACCATACGATTATTCATGTTGCTCAGCATAAAATGTTCATTAGCAGTATTCAAATAAGGGAAGAAAAAAAAAAAAAAAACCAGAGTAGAACAAATAGTAGAATTTTGAAAAAGACAATACAAAGTCAATGAGAGATAACATTTTTTTATGCCCAAATAAGTAAACCAAACAAATCCATTTATCTCTGATTGCTCAAAAGGCATCATTGCCCTATTTACTCTGGAATGTTATATGCCTTCTCAGTTTCTTTACTCTCTCGAAATTCTATCAGAAAAGGTTCCAAGGATAATCTGGATCCTTTATTATTTCAAAGGCAAGTGTTAAAGAAAATGATCATCCCAAAGCAATAAGAATGTCATCTTGGGAAAGCAATAAGAATGTCATCCTGGTTATAAGATTTAAAATACTTATTGGATCTTATATTTATTTTTTTTCAATTTTTTAATTTATTTTTTAACACACAAATAATAATTGTATTAATTTATGGGGTACAATGAAATGTTTTGATGTATGTATACACTGTAGAAAGATTAAATCAAGCTAATTAACATATTTATCACCTCACTAACTTATCTTTTGCTGTGAGTATGTTAACAATTTATTCTTTTAGCAATTTTGAAATATATAATACATTATTATTAACCGTGGTCACCATGCAGTGTAATAGATCACTAGAACTTATTCCTCCAGTCTAACTAAAACTTTGTATCCTTTGATAAATATCTTCCCTTTACCCATCATTTTCCCACCCCCCAGATTCTGGTAACAAACTTTTTCTCTGTTTCTATGAGATCAAAGTTTTTAGATTCTAGATATAAAAGAGATTATACAGTATTTTTCTTTGAGAAAAACATCATAAATTAGATATTATTAAATAATGTTCAATGATCAAATCATCACCAAGAAAATTAAAATTCTTGGTAGGCCACCACAAAAACCAGCATCTTATGATAAGATGCCCATGACAATACTACAAACTGGGACAGACAATCTGTTACTCGGCTGTAATGACATCACCAATGTGTCTTAATTATGAAATCAATTAGAGGTTTACTATGATTTATTGGCAGAAAATAAAAAGAACCAATTGGGCCAATTTTATGCATTCAGCATTAGAAATAAAATCTATATCATCCAGAAACCATTCCTCTATTGCATGTCTCTGACTAGTGCATTTTGAAGCAAGTAGAGTGCTTTTCTCACTTTCTCCGTCTTTCAAAGTATCTCTTCCTCTATATTTATTTGCAAAATATATTTCCTAGAAAATGAGTGGTTGAAAAAGAAAGGTAAATCATATTGCATTATGGAAATATATTTTCCCCTAGGTAGTAGTAGGGAAATATCATGGAAGCAGTAAACACTGAGGTTTGTAATGTAGAAGTATATGAGTTGAGTGCTTTTCTTGGGGTAAAACTAAGCAATGAAATATAAAAAAAAATCCTTCTTTAAAATGAATCCATCCACACTGTATGAAGTCCTGATAGATGCTAAGAATTTGGATTGATGTGGGCATCAATCAGCTATCAACCACATAATACAGCTTTGTTTCAGTGTAAGTAAACAAAAGGAAAATTGATTTAACCTAGAAATCAGAAGAANTCCAAGGATAATCTGGATCCTTTATTATTTCAAAGGCAAGTGTTAAAGAAAATGATCATCCCAAAGCAATAAGAATGTCATCTTGGTTATAAGATTTAAAATATTGGCTCTTATATTTATGTTTTTTTTAAATTTTTTTAATTTATTTTTTTAAACACAAATAATAATTGTATATATTTATGGGGTACAATGAGATGTTTGGATCTATGTATACATTGTAGAAAGATTAAATCAAGCTAATTAACATATTCATCACCTCACCAATTTATCTTTTGCTGTGAGCATGTTAACAATTTATTCTTTTAGCAATTTTGAAATATATAATATATTATTATTAACTGTGGTTACCATGCAGTGTAATAGATCACTAGAACTTATTCCTCCAGTCTAACTAAAACTTTGTATCCTTTGATAAATATCTTCCCTTTACCCATCATTTTCCCACCCCCCAGATTCTGGTAACAAACTTTTTCTCTGTTTCTATGAGATCAAAGTTTTTAGATTCTAGATATAAATGAGATTATACAGTATTTTTCTTTGAGAAAAACGTCATAAATTAGATATTATTAAAATAATGTTCAATGATCAAATCATCACCAAACAAATTAAAATTCTTGGTAGACCACCACAAAAACCAGCATCTTATGATAAGATGCCCATGACAATACTACAAACTGGGACAGACAATCTGTTACGCGGCTGTAATGACATCACCAATGTGTCTTAATTATGAAATCAATTAGAGGTTTACTATGATTTATTGGCAGAAAATAAAAAGAACCAATTGGGCCAATTTTATGCATTCAGCATTAGAAATAAAATCTATATCATCCAGAAACCATTCCTCTATTGCATGTCTCTGACTAGTGCATTTTGAAGCAAGTAGAGTGCTTTTCTCACTTTCTCACTCTTTCAAAGTATCTCTTCCTCTATATTTATTTGCAAAATATATTTCCTAGAAAATGAGTGGTCGAAAAAGAAAGGTAAATCATATTGCATTATGGAAATATATTTTCCCCTAGGTAGTAGTAGGGAAATATCATGGAAGCAGTAAACACCGAGGTTTGTAATGTAGAAGTATATGAGTAGAGTGCTTTTCTTGGGGTCAGATTACGTAAAAACTAAGCAAATCAAATATAAAAAAAATCCTTCTTTAAAATGAATCCATCCACACTGTATGAAGTCCTGATAGATGCTAAGAATTTGGATTGATGTGGGCATCAATCAGCTATCAACCACATAATACAGCTTTGTTTCAGTGTAAGTAAACAAAAGGAAAATTGATTTAACCTAGAAATCAGAAGAAAATTTGAGATCTAGTAGACACTTTTCATAAAATGTAAAAATCTATTATTTTGATTTAAAAAAAAAACAACAAACAGAAAGCCATAACAAAAGAATAGGGAAAAAATGCACAAAATGTGAAAGAGGTGGGTGGGATAATAAAAAGTGACAGATATTCTCAAAATGCAACAGGGAATTAATTTCAAAAAGAAAAGACAAGGAAGTCAAAGCAAGGCCAGGTTAGATGGTATAAATATATAAAGCATAAAAAATGGATAGGAGTTCCGATATTTATGTAATAAGTGTTCAAGAGTTAGAACCAGATCATTTCCAAATCGGGCAATAATATTCAGGACAAATTTACAATAATGATACTAATACTAACATTAATAAATTGTGCTAGAACAAATAGTAATGAGGAATTTCACCCTACTCAGATCTATCAGAAGACTAAAGTTACTTAAGAAGCTATCTTGGTGGTCCCATCTTTTTACTGGACAGAGAAGAGAATTATTTGACTTTGTCAGTTTTCTCTAACTTAACCTCTGACTTTACAGAGTTGTAAAAATATTGTGCCTTAGTCAGGAGTGACGGTAATCAAACCAGGATACTCCACCCTAGAGATCATGGAGCTGTGTATAAATCCAAGTTGGGATAATTGTTCTTAACAAATTAAATCCAAACTTTAAAGCTCCAATTTACAAGCTGCTGAATAATTTGCTTCCTACCCAACTCTCTGACCTCATTTCATATCACTCTCTTTCTTATTCACTAAGTTCAAGCCACCATATCCAGTTTTTTTGTTGAAGTTCCTTGAAAATAGCAAGCTCACTCCTACTCAGGGTCTTCTCCCATGCTTTCCCCTCCGACACTCTTGCTGTGTCTGCTTAAATGCTACTTCCTCAGATAATCCATCTTTGACTACCCAGTCTAAGGCAACCTTCACCCCTTTTACGCTACTGTCATTCTGTAGCCATTACCTTACTTCATTTTCTTCATAGTAGCAATCGTGACCTGAGATTATAATATTATTTGTTTATGTATTTAGTATCTGACCTGCAAGTCTAGGATATAAGTTCCATGACAGCAGGTACCATGTCTGTCCTACTTATTACTATATATTCAGCACTTGCTATATCCCCAGCACTGAGAGCATTGCCTGGCTCTTAGCAAGTACTCAATACATAAATAAATGTGAATAAGCATAAAAAATATGCAAATGATCTCTATAATCAAGAATAAACTATACAAGAATCTCCAGCGTAATATTCATGTTGAAAATCACTAAGAAAATATTAAAATAAGGTTAATTACAGCATAGTACTTAACCTCATAGGATTATTGGCAGATTAAATGAGACAATGCTTGCAAATCATTTAGTGCAAGGCTCGGCAGCCTGGCATATAGAAGATGCTCCACATAGGTTTTTATCATTGTTACGTGTTATTTCCTCAACAAAATGTGTGTAAAGAAATTATTAAGGCAGAAGGATTGATAAATTTTTATGTATTCAAAATATATTAGAAAGAAAATATTAACTCATTCGGTTATGCATAAGAAATTATCAGAAAGAAAGTTCACAGAGTTTTTAAATAACATTAATAATTTATGGCAAAGTTTCATATTTGCAAAAAATATTATGGTCTAGAAACCTTAAGTTCATCTTGGTAATTTAAAAAATTTGGGCATATTTACTAATGCTCAGGAGAGTTTGATTGTTTTTATATGCCCTACTCAAAATGAGCTTACTAAAGTGTGCATGGCCCTTTTTTTTGCAGTTTAGAATTATGTATCTTCTTAAATAATTATTTATTATATCTAATGTTAAAAGGCTCTTATAGGGCCGAGTCTGTGGCGCACTCGGGAGAGTGCGGCGCTGGGAGTGCAGCAGTGCTCCTGCCGCGGGTTCG
>NW_007733541.1:85332-86388 GCF_000696425.1 Galeopterus variegatus
GGCAGCCGGTCTCAAAAAGGACAAAAAAAAAAAAAAAAGGCTCTTATAAAAATAATGTCATAAAGTTATAAATCGAACAGGGAATAATCACACGAAAGAAAAGCTCTGTTACCTTTACTTTTAAAAGGTGCTTAAAGTTGCATTTCAAATCTTAAAGAACACAACTTTATATCATTAATATAAACATATTTATACAAGCTTAAAATGAATCAAAATCTATATATGCATGAGTTATGGTAAAATTAAGCCCAACAGGATAAAGTTGGATTTAGGTGATTGTATAAATTGTAATCTAAAGTAATACATTTTTAAAAAATCCATACCTATTTCGAGTCATTTAATTTGCCTAGTGAAATTATAAAAGGCAAAACAAAATTAAAATATATTCCTGGAAACACATTTTATTCAAATATAACATTAAGTGATTAATTGCTGTTCTCAGTAAATATGATGTTCCCAGAAATGTGTGTTGTTGAAGTAATTTATCCTACCACATGGATAGTACTGAAGTATTGATGATCCTTGATTTATGAGGCCAACTTCCACTTGGTTCAGATGTAGCTTCAAAAAAATTCCATTTAAAAGTGTAACCTTAGATTTTCTCAGCAGTTTACAAAAGCAGGGGGAAATGGCTTTGCATTATACATTGCTCTAACACATCATATCTACTGCTAGTATTTCTATATTGAAGTTTTCATGCCACTTGGTAAGAATTTAAATCAAGTTACTGGGTAACATGTACAGTCACTAACAGATTATGTGTACCGTCTGTCAAAGTATATCCTCTCTGTCTCTCTACATTACATTGCTTTGGGTATCCTCTTGTTTGGAAAAAGGCTTAGACTTGCATGGCTTTTGCAATTGATATTCCTTGGTATGTTGTGGCCATTACAGTTTGGGAATGCAGATGGGATGACAGTTAATTTAGTGATTAAGAAGTACTTTTTAATAGCAAATTATTAGATTCTGCCAGCAAAGCATTATAGAAAGGAGGCTTTTTTTTTTTTTTTGTGACCGGTAAGGGGATCATAACCCTTGGCTTGGTGTCGCCTGCAC
>NW_007733541.1:86745-87507 GCF_000696425.1 Galeopterus variegatus
GGTGTCGCCTGCACCACGCTCAGCCAGTGAGTGCACTGGCCATCCCTATATAGGACCTGAACCTGCTGCTTCGGCGTTCCCAGCGCCACACTCTCACGAGTGAGCCACAGGATTGGCCCAGAAAGGAGGCACATTTTGAGAAAATCTAAATTTATTCCCTGAAGAGTTGGAAGATCAAGCCAGTAATCCAGTTTCTGGCAGGACTGGTGAAGACCAGAGCCCAGGCATCTGAGCTCCAAAGCCAATGCTTACTGTTTCCAATACCCTGTGTTACTACAGATATTGCTAGAAAGCAGCTCACAGATAACTGTGAGCAACTGTGGTTTTATTTAAGTCAAGCTGGGGCCCAGAAACTAAATCAAGATATTTTAATTTATGCAATCTACTCCCCCAAATTGTTTGTGAACATATAATAAAGGCATGACTACACAGAAGTATCACCAATAAGGCTGAGGGAGTCTACTTTGTAAAACTACAGGCTCTTCTCCCATTACTACTAGTCACAGGGCCTGGAAGAATGCCAGACACATGTTTGACACTTTGTAAATATTTGTTGCATAAACAAATACACAAAATTTAAAAATTAATGAAGTCATTTGGTGTTGAGTAATTCTGGTTCAGTTCTAATATTGTATGAGTTTAGGAATTCTACATAACTAAATCTTTGTGGTAGCCAATTTTTCTTATGTATGTCAATAATGTCTGATGAATTTTTGAAAAACTATTCTTCTCTACTGAATTTAATAAAAGCTAAAGCAAACA
>NW_007733541.1:88176-93034 GCF_000696425.1 Galeopterus variegatus
AGGACCATGCCCTAATGAATGGATTAACAATGGTGGTCATGGGTGTGGTGCTGAGGGCTTTAAAAGGAGAACATGTGAAGGTCTCTCTTGCTCTGCCATTTCTGCCATGTGAGACCCCTAAATTGCTGTAAAGCCACCACCAAAGAAGACCCTCACCAGCTATGTTCCCTGGACTTTGGACCTTCCGGCATCAGAAACAGAAAGCATTAAATTTTGTTTTCTTACAAATTTCCCAGTTCCAGGTGTAAGCAACAGAAATGGACTAATACAGTCATTACTACAATATTTACTTACTGAGAGGATATCTATTAAGTATCAAAAGTTTTAATGTTGGTATTTGGGCTTTTTGTTAGTATATCTACCTGGTACCCACTCAAAGGACTAAATAGATACCCACACACCAGCCTGACCTGACATTTAGTTGCAACCTAATAAAAGCTTCTCCTGGACTTCTACAAAAACAAACAGTTAATATCGCTCCAAGGGACAATTCACTTCTGTATGCCTCTACTGCACAGCTTCAAAAGAAATACCCAAACTGCAAAAGGTCTAACACAGGTCAGACAGGAGAGGGAGAGTTGGGGAGTATACAGAAGAGTAAGAGTGACAACAAAGCAAAAAGAAAAAGAAGGCAAAGAAAATCTCGCAGAAACCCCCCGAGGGAAGTAACTCACACCAAACCTTCTTTCATCCTGCTTCCTGCATTCAGTGTTATGAGGACACACACACACACACACACACACACATACACCCAAGAAGTTAAAACTCAATCCAGAAACTAGCATGTGAGGCAACTTTATTTGAGTGTGAGCTCATTCATTTATTCATTTCAAAAAAGTCATGAAGGATGTGCAAGTGTCAGGCGTTTTGTTGGATCATGGGGATGTGCATATGACCTTGCCCCTCTCTCAGAGAGCTCATAGGCAAGTAGAGTAAACCAACCATTTATAGCACAGAGTCGTAAGTCTGGTCAAAGAGGAATATGTGGTTGTGACAGGCAGACAAAGGGAGCCAATTTACTCAGAGCTGGAGGAAAAGAGGGAGCGTGGGGATGTGCATATGACCTTGCCCCTCTCTCAGAGAGCTCATAGGCAAGTAGAGTAAACCAACCATTTATAGCACAGAGTCGTAAATCTGGTCAAAGAGGAATGTGTGGTTGTGACAGGCAGACAAAGGGAGCCAATTTACTCAGAGCTGGAGGAAAAGAGGGAGCAGCACATTACAAAGGGGTTCCCAGAAGATGTTCAAATTAAGTCCTGAATGATGGTCATTAACTGATGTGAACTCAAGAGATGGTAGAAACAGCATGTTGGAAAGGCTCTTCAGAAACAGTATGACATCTTTGGAGACTGCAAACACAGTATAGCATAGGCTGGAACAAATTATATTGACCTGTTTATGTAGTTATAGACTATACTCATATTATATAGATGAGGCTAGAGGTAAGCAGGACTCAGATAAAAAAGACCCCGTTTACCAACTTGAGATGTTTGGGCCACTGGTGGCGGGAGCTATTCAAAGATCTAAAACAGATAATTTACAATGATCACTCCAAAAGTAGTTTGAGAAAGGATTGAAGGAGACCCAGTCAAGAGGCAAGAAGCATGGACCCGCTCGGCTCAAAGAATCGCTCTGTAGCAATCAGCTCATTTTTATGAGGTAAGTGTGATTTGCTTTCTTAAAAATTAATCATCTGTCACATCAAATTAATTTTGACAATTTGCTTTTTGTTAGCTTCATAGTTTTGTTTGTATTTAATGTGTAAATTACATATGATTTTATGTTTCCCAACTGGTTCCCATTCAGCACTTTATATTACACATACCTGGAGGTTAAAGATTAATTGCACCTGACAACTTTAAATCCATTAAGAAGATATGTTTTCCATCAATATATTATTAATTCAAATCAATCTAGCACTGTAATTATAAATATCAAGAGACTATAGGATGTCAGTTAGGCAGAACTGAATGAGAAAGAGAAGATATGTGCCTTAAGAAGTCACCTCAGGAAAAGTTTATCTCAATTAGGGTTTATAACATCGCCTGCAACCAAAATAACCTAGATTATCAAATATTGCTCTTTAAATACTCATGATCGTGTACTAGATCTTTATGCTTAGAAGGCTAGGAACTACATCAAGCAATAGCTATGCCTTAGCAGAGTGCAGTACACAACAGATTGCTTCTCCAAGTGGAACCAGTTGAGTCTCAGAATGAAAAAGACGTTTACATATAGTAATTATATACATAAATATACATACATTTCATCTTAAAATATAAATCTTTTATGAAATTGATCACTTTATTGTGATGTTTTCTAAAAATAACTCTAACATTTTGAGGCAACATTTAAAAGAAAAGAAACCATCTATGCACTAATAAATGCCTCTGACTATGGCAGGATTGGTTGGTCCATAATTTAATGCAATTCCTTCCATCTTTCTAATAATATGTACAGAAAAGTATACTGGAGTAAACACATGTGGCTTCTTATGGCTAAAAGTAACAGTCTAGAATTTCTGGCATCCTTATCCCATCTGGTCCCCTGAAGGCTGGGAAATAAATAACTTCTGTATACATATACCCATTTTGACCTACTGGTGTGACTTAGCATTCCAATTGGGAAGCTCTGTGTTAAAGAAGACTCAAAAGCTGAGAAAGGAGACCATGCCAGGAAGCTGTTTACTCTGGGGAAAGGATTAACCTGATGTATACAAGCTTATGACTTGTGTATTTCTAAGTTAATAAAATTGTACACGCCTCTAGCAGATGAGTCAAGCACTGAAAGGGCAATAATTTTCAGTTCAAATGCCAATTGCTTGATTGATAACAGCTGCTTACACAGTTTTGTTGAGAAACATTCTAAGGCTTTGTCTCGACCTGGTCAGAAATAATGCTGGATTAATTAACGACATTTACTATGGATGCTGCAGGAGAGAGTGGCATGATTAACTGATCCAGACCATAAGGTTGATTGTACAACATAAAATATATACTCTGTGATCCTTTCTTTGAAAATATTTTATGAATTGAACCTTGAGCTTTATATCCTATGCTTATTGTACTGTTTGTGGTTATAAATAATTTACCTTAATCCCTTGTTGTCATTCTTTTTGTCTGGCTCTGTGCTTTCTATGTAGGTGCCTATTTTTATTGTCTTATCTCTTATTATTCAATTAATCTCTAGCTTATTTTATTCCCATTTATCTTTTACTTTTAAGTAGAGATTAGCAAGCACCCTCAAAAGAAGACACAAAAGAACATAGCCCTGATCCTAGAGGAAGCTGGAGGCATTTATTTTTCCTGTGAGCTCTGCACAGGAGTTTCTGCAACACAAAAGAGACCACAAGGCCAATGTTGATGGAACCTTTGATCCTATGCTTGTCAACTAAGAAACATGAACAGTAACACCTTAAAAATCACTGTCTCTGTGACTCTGGAGAAACAGGTCAAATTATTTTAGGATGAGATGAAACATAGCTCAAGAATGTTGTGGGAATACTGCAGGTTAATCAGTTTTTCTTTTTTCCAAATTCACATATGTATCCCTCTTTCAAGTATTTATTTAATGCTCAGTTCAGTCCCCTTTCATGTAAAGAAGGGGATAATATTTCATTATTCAAAAATATGAAAAATCAGCATTTTTATCTTTCAAAATAAAAATCAACTTTGCTCCCAACATGTTTAGTATTTAAACATATCAAATTGACACCTTCGCTTTAGATATTCTTCACTTCACTTTAGAGATTCACTTCACTTTAAGATTCATCATTTTTAATACTGAAATGTCTGTTAGAGCATTACTGTAAAGGGCTGGATAAAATAGCACAAAAGACGGATACACCAACAGAAAAATGGGCAAAGACATGAACAGTCTATTCACAGAACAAGAAATGGAAATTGCTAATGAACTTAAATACTCCACCATCAAAGAAATGCCATCAAAGAAATGCCATCAAAGAAATGTAAATTAAAATGAAATGCCTTTGGAAATGTTTAAAATAAAATGGTGGTGTTTAAAATGTATAAAATATAATTCATGGAAAGAGGCCTCTCCAGCAGGGGGTACAATCTTCCTGGAGGTAATTTGACATGTGTCAATATCTTTAACTGTCATATATTTCAACCCAGCAGTTCCTTTTCTGAAAAGGTATCCTAATAAACTTCCTTGCTTACAATTTTCTTAGTGGTATCTCCAGAACGAACTTAGCCTTAAAGCAGATGATAGATTCTGATAACAATACAATGCAATTGTGGAAATGATAGAAACGATAAAAGTATCAGAAGCATCAAGAATTAAGAATGAAAGTATTTTTGATGTCAGCTTCATGTCAGGTCTTGAGCTGTCTTTTTACTTTCTTCTGTGTCTTTAATTAACTAGTGTCCTTCTCTTGATCACCAGGAAATCTAACTGGCATGTATCTGCCACACAGAGAAGTCATCCTTGGCTCTTTCAATGTCACTGCGAAATAAGCATCATAGATTACACACTTCTCTTCATCCCAATTGAACAAACTTTTTCACTGAAATATTTAATAAAACATAAAGTCATAGTTTTTGCTTGTTTGTTTCTTTGTTTTGGGGGGACATGGTGCCTTTAAGAATATCCAATTCAACACTTCAATTTTGTATATGTCCAGTCCTGAAAATTCACTGAAATATTTAATAAAACATAAAGTCATAGTTTTTGCTTGTTTGTTTCTTTGTTTTGGGGGGGCATGGTGCCTTTAAGAATATCCAATTCAACACTTCAATTTTGTATATGTCCAGTCCTGAAAAGGAAATGTACAATAAAAATATAAAACTTAAAAAGAAAAAAAAAATATATATATATGAAGAAATAAGACTAGAGAGGC
>NW_007733541.1:93389-98738 GCF_000696425.1 Galeopterus variegatus
AAAAAAATATATATATATGAAGAAATAAGACTAGAGAGGCAAACTGCTTGACTGGATATACAGCTGGTAGTTAATAACATGGCAGAGATTATGGCCTGGGTGTTTAGGGAAATTCTTAGTCCAATCACTGCCATAAAGAACAAAAGCCCCCTAACCTTCACTATAAAATTAATACCTTTTTGCATGGATGGTGAGACTGTAAATAGTAAATTGTGAACTGTTGTCCACTATAAATCACATGCAGACATGTGTGCACCTTACCCAGAAAGTTAAAGTGCACATATTCACAACAAATGGAACAAGGGGTGCCTATGGAATTTTCATGAGAATCTCTCCATCCAGAAATCATACTTGCTTCATGTTTTAATGTTGTTAGAGAATAAGGAGAAACTTGCCCTGCCCACTGACCCTGCTTTCAACAGGGTGACAGAATGTTGCCTGGATGCCACTACAGGGCAGCCTTTCTATCCTCAGGAGAAATCAATGGGATCAGAAACACATACTCGCCCCATGAAGCTGTGATCCCGTTGTGCTCTCCAGGTTTGACAATGGGTTGCCAGCAAATCCTTCAGTTGTATTGTGTCCTATCCTATCCCCACTACACACCCCCTAAAAAAAGAGAGAGAATTTAGAACTGTTTAGAAATGGCAGGAGAGAGGAATGATAAAAGCATTTTGCCAGTAGAATACCGAAACTAAGATGAGCAATGACTACAGCTTAGTGCTGTCTTGGATAGAGAATGAGTAGTACAGAGAACTCGTTTAAGTAGGATCCACCCCTTTGTGTCCCAAAACTTACATGTCAGTGCTTATTTTAAAGAGTCAAAACTAGACCTATTCCCTGGGATATTTACAAGCTAAGCAAATGGGTTCAGAAAAATTCAAAGTACGGTTAATTCAGATGAAGCTTGGATACCACTTGGGAACATTTCTGAATTTTGAGGGGTCCACTATAATACTTCCACATCCACGTTTAACCTCAGCACCATCACAGCTGTTCATCAAGTCTCCTGCATTCCATTTCCTCCTTGCAGTTCACAGGAGCTCTCATGTCAACACTTCAAAGGTTAAGGAGGTAAGGAAGGCCAGGGCTGCAAGTCAGAAGTGGCTCTAATACAATGAAATGCTCAAGTGGACTAAAACAGTTGGGGTTTTTCTTCATGAAGTGGTGACCATGCTGTTAATGACATAGTAATATAAAAATGCCATTGGATGCCAAGGCATTATTTTATATATATATATAATATAAAATTTTTTAAAAATATAAATAAATATATATATTTGTTTTTTTATAATAATATAAAAATATAGAAATAAATATATATATTTGCTTTTTTAAGGTGAGAAGGTGAGACTGGTCTCAAAAGAAGCTTGCAAATGTGATCTCAGGCCTGGATTTCTGGATCATCTAGTGCATGACAACAGTTATTTTGGGATTTAGTGCAAGAAAAAAAAATTCATTTGGTGTGTGTACTTCAATCTACCCAGTCTAATAATTGTAGGTCCCAGTAGATATTCATACTAGAGACATATTATCCATAAGAATAGAAGGTAATAAAAGGTTAGTGATGCATTTCTCCATAACAAAAAGAAGACATAGAATTTATGTGTAAGTGTCTTTGTGTGTGGTTTTTTTATGCATTACTTATCAAATATCAGTCATATTAAAATCTCGGCATTTTGCAGCAAGATTGCAACACCCAAGATCCATAAATCCATTAAGAAAGTAAGAAATCAGATAGTGAAGTGCTTGCTAAATCAAAGTTGTTCAAATGATATTATAAGGTATAATTTAGTATAGAGAAAGCAATTGTATCAAATCAATACTTTTAAAATAAAAGAATTTACTATAGAATATTTAGTTGATGTGTTCTTCTCTTAGTCATCTGTAGCCCAAAGGAATTAATTTCAAAAATGAGAGTCTGCCTTAACTCCCAAATGGGGGGTAAAACAGTGAACCTCATTCACCTAATTTTGGGGGGCATGGAATTTAGTGGGGTTTTTTTTTTTCCTTCTCAGAAGGGGATATTCCTGCAGGTGACAGAAAGAAAAGCATTTATCAAAAGAAAGCCAACTGTTCAATGAATGGTATAATCATTCTTAACTTAAAAATGTTGCCCTTCAAAATAAGGTTGTAACTGGCTGAAAGTCATAAATTTAAGTCAAATTAATATGATAAATACATGTTGACCTCCTACTGTATATCAGGTAACGAGCTAAGCCCTGATTGAAAAAAGGGTGGTCATAGATTAAACAGTTAAATACTACTGAACTCTGAAAATACATAGAACTTTTCATCTACCTGAGCTATATCTGAGCCTCTTCAAGATATTAATATTATCATGATAGAGGGTAAAACAAATGTTATAAAGATTTAAAAACAAATGTAGGGCTGGCTGGTTAGGTCAGTTGGTTAGAGCGTGCTGTTATAACACCATGGTCAAGGGTTCAAATTCATATATTGGCCAGCTGCCAAAAGACAAAAAAAAAAAAAAAAAAAAAAAAAAAACAGAAAGTACAACAAAGCTTTGATAGATATCTATACTAATACCACACGAGACAGATACTAAAAAAAACCCAATATATATATACACACACTTAGAACATGCTTATCAAAACATAGAAAACCATGAAAAAATATGGTTGTCACCAAAATTATGCAATATAATAATAATTATATTGCCAACAGCTATTGAAAACTTACTATATAATGTGCTAGATACTTAGCTAAATGCTTTGTATAATATTTCTCATTTAATCCTCACATTAATCCTATGAGTAAAGTAATACAAATATATTATTACACTTAAGAGATATATAACAAGAGAAGATTCTTCAATCAATAATGAATGGATGAATTATCTGCATTTAAAAATGAGAAAACTGTGTCTCAGTGGTCTTTCTTGATCAAGTCACCCAGCCAGCATGTGTTCAAGCCTTAATATAGTGTGGAAAACACCATGGTAGAAACTTATACATACTTACATGGGAGTACAGAGAAAGGGTCCCTAATGTAGACAAGGGAGGCAGAGGTGGGTATAAAGAGGATAAAACTTATTATTTCTTCCTAAAGAAGGGTTAAGTTCTCCTTTCAGAGAGTAATTCCATAAAAATCTGCATTTATCACACTGTATTCTGATGGTCTGTTAATATGCCTTCTTCCCTAATTAAATGGGAGTCTCCGGAAGGCAGTTATGTTTTAATCCATCTTTATCTTGATCCAAGTGCCTTGGATCACATCTTGTGCAAGGGAGGCATTGAATAAAAGTTTGTTAACTGGATAAATGACCAAAGAGAGAATGCTCTTGATTAACTAATAGATCAAATCTTCACTGACAGAAGGCTTAGTCTTGGGAGTATTTTCTAACTCTTTACTAAGAATAAGCTATTCTGTATAAGATCATGACTTACAACATCATTGTGTTTTACCCTGTACATATAAGGTCATAAGAAAAATTCATCTTTCATATTAGATATGATTACCTAGGAAGATGGTCATGAAATGAAAGATATTTGTCACTTATATGGGTTTTATTTTATGATTCGACTGCAAGATTCCATTGCCATTTATCAACTAATAAAATTTACCCATCTATGCACAATGAGTTGTTTATTGAATACAGCAAGATTGATTTTAGCTGTTTTGGCAGGTGAAAATTAAAATCATGCTTCCTTTGTTCCAATGCTTGGTAAGTAACAAAGGAACTAGAAAAGAAGCAGTTCATATATTTCTTAGAAGTCAGAGGTCAAGGACTGGTTCATACTGCCATTTCATTGCTCATAAAATATAGCATAATACAGAGAAGTTCAACATGAGACTGAAAGTTGTTATTATTGTAGCAACTTATGGTATTTGGAAACTGACCTTTTTCAGAGATGGGTTTAGTATCTGTGATTATTATCTTTTGTAAGCAAAGATTAAAAAGAAATCAGTAATTTCCACTTAACAAGATTAAATGGTTTTTTTGTTTGTTTGTTTTTGGCAGCTGGACAGTACAGGGATTGAACCTGCACCTTGGTGTTACTAGCATCACACTCAAACCAACTGAGCTAATGGGCCAGCCCTTAAGATTAAATGGAAGTGGTAACTGGAGTTCTTCCTTATGTTTGTTGAATTTATGTTCCAGGCATGTGGTCATCTTAGATTTTTAACTAATAATTGTTGGGTCAGTTTTCTAGAGACTGAGGGCTATTGTCAGGATCTGGGAATTCCTAAAGGAATACATCCTTAATGCATTACCCCCACCTACGCCCCTTCCATTAGTCTCTTCTATTTACCAAAGGAAAGCTACTGAGAAATCTGACTGCACTTGTCCACAGTACGGCATTTTGTGAGAATGAACAAATTTTTAGAGCTTGATGAAAAACATGAATATAGTGAAATCGAGATCTCAAAGCTGTGGAAAATATTAGATGGTACAACTACCAATTTATAGACTTGTGCCAAATCTAGTCTCTGTTTCTTAACATGTTGTGTAAAAGAGTGTATCTCATAGCTTATTGGTTTTTTCATTCATTTGGTTTTTTTTGTTTGTTTTGTTTTTGTAAAAATTTAACAGCTTTCAAAGAGAATCAAAGTGAAATTGACTCGTTAGTAATTCAAAGGAATATGTACTACTTTTCCTTTTCTGCAGAAATAGCAATGAGCATATTGGCTATCCACTTCTTGGACATCTTTAAAAATAGCTTTAGAAATTGTATCCTAATACATTTCCATGCAGATATATACATTAAGGTAATGTATGGATGAGACAAACTGAGGGAAATTCTACAGAAGAATTAGATTGTACTCCTAAAAATCTGTCAAGATCATGAAAGACCAAAAGCATTTTTAAAATGCTGATGCTCCCTTCCAAAAAAGGGGATCTGTTGGGGTGGAAAGATAGCTATAAAAGAAAACATCTTTAGGACAATTACCAAAAAGTGAGCATAGACAGTGGGTTGGATGAAAGTATTAAATCAATATTAAATTTCCTGATTTTGATCATTGAACTGTGGTTATGTACAAGAATGACCCTGTTCTTAGGAAATATACACTGAAGTATTTAGAATGAAAAGCTGATGTCTGCAACTTATCAGGTTATTGAGATAATTTACTTTCAATGCAGAAAGCGTGCTTAAGAAAGTGCATAGAGTGAGCACAACATGTTAACAAATGGTGAATCTAAGTAAAGGGTATGCATTTTTGTACTATTCTTGCAAACTCTTGTAAATAAAAAATTATATTTTAAAACACCATAAAAAAGAAACAAATTTGTATAGCCATAAAATTAAAAATAATATTATTACGAAGATAACTGATAGGCTCTGAACATAACTGGTACCATTTTAGGCAAGGCCTAGCACAAAA
>NW_007733541.1:99290-101390 GCF_000696425.1 Galeopterus variegatus
GAAGATAACTGATAGGCTCTGAACATAACTGGTACCATTTTAGGCAAGGCCTAGCACAAAATGGCCTCAATCCCTCACCCCTTCCCTTTACGAGAAACCTCATGATTTCTGAGAAACAGAAACCCTTTTGCTTCCACAAGGGCGCAGTTCTCCAACCTGGTCACATAGTTTCCACATTAACATAATGCCCCTCCTTGACTGTATCAGCGAGCCCTTGGCGTCCTATATAAGCTCTCTCACCCCCACACCTGGTGCTGTCCTCCATCTTGAGGGCAGCCCTGGCTGCCCTCCACTTTGAGCACAGCCCAGCAGATTCTTTTCCTTTAATAAAGCTTGATCGGTACCCAGCGTCTTGGCTCACTTTCTTTCAATAATCATAATGGTCAAAGTAATAATTTGTATTTGCATATTAATTCACCACTGATAAAGCTTCCAGATATGCTCATTTATTTGATCTCATCCTTCAAACAATTCTTAAGTTGTGGATGTCTTTATTCTCATTTTAAAGATGGAGAAACTTGAAAACAGAACTACTCCAGTCCTGTAGATTTTGATTTGTAGTCCTTTTTGTGGTAACCACACCACAAACTGTGCAAATTGCCCTCATTTAGGTCATGAAGGCAAACCTGTGGTTTGTCCTGTGTGCACTAACCAGCTATCAAGCTCGAATAATTTGGGTGGTTGCAGATAAGTAAGCAGCTCTATAATTTAGAATCAATCTTCTAAGCTGTCTTGTCTTTATTTTCATAGCATGTTATCGGTTTTCATTTCAAAGTTGCGCTAGCTCTTTTTGGCATGATCAACGGTGCAGGTGCACGGTTTCAGGAAAGAAACAATGGGAAACCCTATTGGTTTGTGCTGTATTACAAATAGAATAGGGAAAAAAAATCAATGTTAGATGAGTAGAGTTGAGAAAATCATGAGGGAAATAAGTTTTATTTTCATGCTTTCAGGAATTACATCAAAGAGTATGTATTTTATTTGAAAAGTTATAGGTGTTCTTTGGGGAGAGAACACAAGAAAGGGAGAAGGGTCTAGAAGTTCATAGTTCCAGAATTCTTATTTCACTAGAATATGTCTTGGCTTTTGAATTTTGACTGATTTTCTTTATTTTAAAATGACTTGNTTCACTAGAATATGTCTTGGCTTTTGAATTTTGACTGATTTTCTTTATTTTAAAATGACTTGATTGATCTCTGATTCCATGTGTGTGGTGAAATATTTTTAGACAAATGATGTGTTCGGAAAATAATTTGGAGACCACAGCTTAAATGCTCCTAAGTAGTGTTGGCTATATATCCAGGGAAAACAAAGGACACAATTTAATTGTTAAATATATAAGTTTAAGTATTATATGTAATCAGGTGGTTCATTCTTTCATAGAACAAGTATTTATCTATTCATACAGAAGCAGAAAAGCATGATGGCTGAGAGCATGGATTCTGGAGCCAGTTTATCTCGGTTCAGTTACATACTCTGTCACTTAGAAACTGTGATTTCAGGCAAATTTCTTAATCTCTCCAGACCTGAATTTCCTCATTTGTAAAATGGGGATAATGACTGAACTTACCTCATAGGGCTGTTGCAACAATTAAAGGTGTAAATATATGTGAAACACTTAGAACAATGCTTAGCACACTGTTAGCATTTAATAGATTTTTATTGTTATTTTTCATAGGGTTAATCTGGCAAATATTTGTTGAGCATCTAGCATGATGCAGGTAATGTGTAGTAAGCATGAGGTTAATTATGTGGTTGCCATGTGTATCAAGTTCTTTTGGGTATAAAGAGATGATTCAGAAAAAGACTCTGCCATAGCATGTACATTAGTTATCTATTACCATATAACAAGTCTACAGCTCCACTCACAAACTCAGCAGCTTAACAATAAACATTTATTATCTTACAGTTTCTGTGGGTCAGGAATTCAGGGACTTTGATGGGTGTCTCTACCTTAAAGTCTCTCATAAGTTTACAAAAGAGGTATCAGCAGTGGCTGAGGTGTCACCTCAAGGCTTGACTCTGGGAGTATCCACTTACAAGCTCCCTCATATTTTGCTGGCAGTGTTCAGTTTCTCACAAACTATTGGGCTGAGGGCC
>NW_007733541.1:102324-104916 GCF_000696425.1 Galeopterus variegatus
CAAGCTCCCTCATATTTTGCTGGCAGTGTTCAGTTTCTCACAAACTATTGGGCTGAGGGCCTCAGTTCCACATGGAGGGTATCGGCTTGAGGCCTCTCTCAGTTCTTTCTATATGAGCTTCTCCAAAGGGCAGCTTAATGATATGGCAGCTGGTTTCTCTCAGAGTGAGCAAGCAAGAGATCCACAAGAAGGAAGCTACAATCTCTTGTAATCAAATTGTGGAAGTGACATCCCATGACCTTTATCCTATTTTACCCTTGACCTTAGCCAAAAGGCCAAGAAACAATTGTCCTATTTTATTCATTTGAAATTATTCACTAATTTAGCCTACAATCAAAAGAAGATAAGTACATTAGGGGCCTTTTAGTATGGAAGAAATGATATAGCTAAGTAGCCCCAAAATGAGGTACGTAGTGAAAAAAGAGAGAAGGAAAAGGTTATCCCAAACTAGGGATTCCTGATATGCTGGAGAGAGAAACTAATAGTAGACCACTGTGTTCTTTTCGGTTTGCTTATATCAGTGAGGAGAATCACAAAGCATTCTCTAATAATCTTTATGACTCTACTGGTGACTGTAGGTCTCATGCACCAGATGTTCTTAAAAGGTTAATATAACACAAAACACACTCAGACAGAAATAGGCCTCACTGAGACAATTTTAACAAGGGCATCACTTATCTGGTGTTTTCTACTGTGAGCAATAGAATTTTGCTGGTAAAGTTGCCACTTATTCCAGATGAATATTGAAGGGTACCAGAATAAGCTACTCTAAAATTTGACATATGAATAATTTTGAGCTAAGGACAATTAAGAATCAGCAGATACAGGAAAAGCTCTTCAGCTCCCTCTAACTACCTAAAATAGCATATAAATTCCACCTTTTGTAAAGAAAATTAAACAAATTTCCATTTGTAAAGATGTCTCCTCACAAGGAAGAAAGCTACTTTAAGAGACTAATCATTGCAGAGACTCTCATCTCCATAACAATACAGCACTTATTTACCATACAGTTCCTCCCCTCCACCTGCCACAGCAACCAAAACTCCTCTACCCAAAACCCTTTTCCCCTTGTTTAGCCTAAGAAGATACATAAGCCTCAATCATTTGGATGCCTACTTAAATTTTCATTTCTTTGTGAATTACATATGTAGTTGTTTCATCAGCACATACTTGCCTGAATTTGCTGGTTTTCTTGTTTTGAAAATTTAAACATTGGGTTTGTTTGTTATATTGAACATGGACTAGAATTTCTTCTCACTGGAATAATTTCCTATAGAATAGTCAGAATTAATTTCAGAGAAATCTTCATATCTAAGGAGTCATATATAAGAAATATATTTCAAATAGTAAAATAACTAGAAAAGTTAAGCCTATTTCTTTTTAAGAGCTGTCCCCCAGGGGTGAGGTATACTTTTTTTTATTCAATGTTACTTACTTTTATACCTTGAATTAAAATTTCTGGTTTTTTTCCATATTTAATATTTTGGCATAAAAAAAATCTTTGGTCTAAATAAGTTTTATTTCTTATTTCCTGCTATCTTGAGAATTACTAAAGAATTATTTGTAACTACTTCTGTTCTGCTTTGTATATAGCCTGAGTTTACTGTGGAATATTTAAGATTTTATTCTGCTTTAGAATTTAGTTAAAGCATTTTGACTTTAGCTTCAGACAAACATATTCTCTGTAGTGCTTTTTAAGAAACATTTTTCTCTCCCCTGGAGCCACCATTTGATGTCACAGAGTATGATCCTGACAAACAAAGCCTACACTTTGACCTGATCTCTGAAGCCAGGACTGCCCTTCTTCTGCATTCCACTTTTCCAAAGGGTTGACTTGACCTGGCTTAGTCCTTTTGGTTTCTGGCCTAAGGCTTAATACATTCTAGAATTGCATTCTCAAGGTAAAATAGAAAAGATTTATTCACAGTTATCTTATTTACACAAATTCAAAGAGAGCATAATTCATCAATTTACTAATGTTTTCCCTCATTCTGGGCATTAGCAATGACCTCTCCATCACAAAACTAAGTTGATTGATTCAAGAAGGAAAAAAAAAATCTTCACTTGAATTTAGGTGAAGGTTTGAACTTTGCTTATATTAAAGAGACAATATTTTAATTCACCACTTAACTTATAGAGTCAGAACCAGAAAAAAAGAAAAAGGAAAAGAATGTGGATGAAGGTAGGGTAAAGTTTTTATTCCTTCTTAGATCTAAATATCAACTCTGCCAGATGTGGTCTTTGCCAGTAATTAAAGAATTTTTTAAAAATAAAATTCCACTGAAACAAATTCACCCAATATTACTTTGACTTCAATGTACAAAAATTGTATGTAGCCTGATAAAATTTCAACTATACACTATGTTTAATCCCAGTAATTTATAATTTTATAGTTTCTGTAAAATGTTGCATACTCTAATTGGCTTATGGTCAACAGTATCTTTAATTAGAAATATTGGTAATCTATCCCCTGAAGCATTTCACTGAGTGTGTTTATGGTTCCAGGATGATTATCCTAATGAACAAGATGATAAAAAGTACCATTAAGCAGAAATGAAATAGAATACCCATCAGAGCAAAAGGATTTTTTTT
>NW_007733541.1:105221-106979 GCF_000696425.1 Galeopterus variegatus
TTTTTTTTCGTAAGAGAACGATCTGTGCTAAGAATACAGTATTTAGAATACAGTCTTTAAACTCTTGATAAGTTAGTGTGTCTTTGAAATTTTATCAATAGTGAATACCTACTACTGTGATTTAGTTCTGACTCTGTACTTTTGTCAAGTGCATACATTAAAATGGGTGGTGGTTATTCATAATATTTAATTTGGATGGCTGTGTTTTTATTACAAATTCCTACTTTCTAAAATATTTTAAAGAATTTCCTTTATAATTTCATTCAACATAGATTTTTGTATTTCTTGGTATTGACAAGTGTACACCTGTTGAATCTTCAAGGCTCGAGTACATAATGTCTAGCAATGCCTATAACTAAGTCTTACATGGCCCCAGAAAATATTTCAACCAAGGTAGGAGATATATTTCAGACTCTACAAGTTTTTAGATATAAAGTCATGTATATTGGAAATATATATATCCAAAAGAAAGTGAGTAGCTAGTGTCTCTACTATCAGGTAGATTTATGGAATATGTGTGCAAATAAAAATGACCAGATTCTCAATTCTCAATGTCTTCACCATACTCTCATTGATCAACTCAGATATTGCATTGATGTTTGATTTTCTTGGAGGGATCGGAGGTCATAATTTCCTTTCAAAATTTTGTTAAAACAATTAAGAAAATGTACATGCACACAGATAAGTTCAAAATGATGGTTGATTTCCTGGAGCCATTCACAGATCCTCTAAGGATTTCAGAGACCCAAGGTTAAACAGAGCATAACTATAATGTTAACTTTCGTCCATATTTTCTAAGACTAGATATCCTCAGATGTAAAACAGTGATAATAATCCCTTCTTCATAGAACTGAGAATATTTTATAGGGTAAATCATGTACTATTTGGAATAGACATTGGCATATAGTAAGTAGACAATACATAGTAGACTTTTACAAATAAAATTATTAGTGGAATTTTATTCTACTTTATTTATTGCCAATTTTTAGTATTATTAGCATTCTAAAAACTAGAGAACATTTTTTCTGAAACACAAATAAATATTTTAGTATATTGGGCAAATCTTCCTCTAGTATTTTTGTTCTTTCACTTTATACTATTTTTGAACTATAGGTATTACCTTAGTTTAATATTTTGCTTCACCCAAGGTAACTCAATTTGAATGATGTTCACATATTCAAAAGTGAAACAGGGGCTGGCCAGCTAACTCATTCATTTAGAGTGCAGTGTCAATAACACCAAGGTCAAGGGTTTGGATCCTGGTACTGGCCAGATGCCCCCCACCCCACCAAAATGGCAAAACAATCCCTGAGTTCATAGTGATACTAAAATATAAATCCATTGGGTACCTTTGTAGGTTGCTAGAGAACTGGTTCATCCATCTGAAAATGGATAAATAAGAAATAATCTAGCATCTAACCTAACTTTTCTATAAAAAATGGTACCACAGAGAAACTTTCTCCTTATTGAAATATTCTAGTTAATAAATGAAGAAGACATGTGATACAAATTGAATGTGTCCCCCAAAGGTCTACATATGAGAAACTTACTCCTCACTGTAACAGTGTTGAGAGAGTGGGAAATTCTATTATGGTAACTGAAAGATGGGGCCTTAAAGAGGTGATTAGATTGTGAGGACCCATGCCATAGTGAATGGATTAACCCATGATGATTTAACAGTGGTCATGGGTGTGGTTATGATGGCTTTATAAGGAGAGCAAGTGAGGAGTTATTTCTCTGCTCCTGCCACTCTTGCCA
>NW_007733541.1:107334-107718 GCF_000696425.1 Galeopterus variegatus
TTGATGGAAGTTCACAATACACCAATGAAATGCTTTTGTCAAAAATTTGGATCTAATCAGATCAGGACTGTATTTAACTACTAGTTTATAGGAAATGCAGAGTCCAGATGAGGACTGATAATGATACCACGAGGATGGAAGCAGCAACGGCTGCACAGCAGTTGCCCTCTGCCTGAGAGAGATGCATTCCAAGACCCCCAGTGGATGCCTGAAAGTGTGAATGGTACTGAGCCCTATACATACTATGTTTTTTCCTACACATACATACCTATGATAAAGTGTAATTCATGAATTAGGCATAGTAAGAGATTTACAACAATAACTAATAATAAAATAGAACAATTATAAAATACTGTAATAAAAGTTATATCTCTTTCATTACAC
>NW_007733541.1:108247-108923 GCF_000696425.1 Galeopterus variegatus
TAATAATAAAATAGAACAATTATAAAATACTGTAATAAAAGTTATATCTCTTTCATTACACGTGATTTCTCTCTCTCGAAATTTCTTGTACTATATTCACCCTTCTTTTTATGATGATGAAGAAGGAACAAAGAGGGATGGCATGAGATTTCATCATGCTACTCAGAACATGTCAACTTAAAACTTATGAATTGTTTGTTTCTGGAATTTTCCATTCAAGCCATGGTTGGCCACGAGGAAATAGAACCACAGAAAATAAAACTGCAGATAAGGGGAGACAAGTGTACTGTGAAAAATGCTACAAAACAAAAATAAATCTGAGGGAGGGGGAGGAAGAAGATGGACCTTCAGAATAAAAGAGATAAATGATGATTAAGTAAATGCAATGAGTGATCCTACCTTGTTTTTATAATTCTGAATCAATCAAACTAAGTTAAACAGAAAAGAATATTTGATGATATTAAGAGATTACCTTAAATTTCTCATGATATAATGTAGAAAACAGTCATTATTTAAAGAGACATAAGAAAATATTTACAGCTGAAATAAAACTGTCTCTGGAATTTGCTTCAAAATAATAGGTAGAGCATAGGTAAAAAAAAATAATGCCCACGGAGAGAGAAAAAATGGCGACGGGTCTGGAGCGCCCGCGTCAGGAAACAGCGCGATCCTGAGA
>NW_007733542.1:0-1808 GCF_000696425.1 Galeopterus variegatus
TATATCTACACAATGTAATACTACTCAGCTATAAAAAAGAATGAAATACTGCCATTTGCAAAGACATGAATGGACCTAGAGAGATTTATATTAAGTGAAACAAGTCAGGCACAGAAAGAGAAATATCACATGTTCTCACTTATTTGTGGGAGCTAAAAATAAATAAATAAATAAATACACAAATAACCTGGGGAGGGAGGAGGGAAGAAGACACAACAATTACAATTCCTTGAAGTTGATACGACAAGTGAACAGAAAGGACATTGTTGGGAGGGAGGGGGGAGAAGAAGGAGGGAGGGAAGTTTTGGTAATGGACCACAATAATCAACCACATTGTATATTGACAAAATAAAAAAGAATAAATGAAATTTCTAGAATATGCAAATCTATAGAAGAAGAAAGCTGTGGTTGCCTAGGACTGGTGTTCGGAGCTGGGACTGACTTCAAATAGGCATGAGAGAATTATTTGGGTTGGTGGAAATGTTCTGAAACTGGATTGTTGTATCTGTTGCATAACTCTCTACATATTTACTAAGAATTTTTGAATTGTACATATTCAAGGAATGAATTTTATGGAATGTACACTATACCTTAATAAAGCTGTTTTAAAAATTACTGCACATATTGCAGACATCTATCACTGCAATTTGAGCCTCAGGGATGAGGTAGAGTTTTTTAGTTTAGCCTGTTCAGTTCTAGATAGAAGCTTAAAAGTGTTCATGTTCTTTCCATCCAACAGTCATGTCTGGAATAAAAAGCCTGTGGGTATGCTTGAAGACAGCTCCAATGTAATAAATGCAATTGGAAAACAACTCATTCCTTTAAATAATAGTTCCACCTTTTTATAAAATAAAAGTTTCCTTTTTCTTGTTGGAGAAAGTTTTTTTCAAAAATCAAATTAAAATATTTTTGGTTTTATAGCACAGTTGAAGAATAAGAAATCTTAAAAGAAAAATATTCTGGGATTTTTTTTTCAATTTTTTTGGATTACACATGTAATAAAAAGCTGAAAAAGAGCACATTTTAAAGGTATGGCATTCTTTCACTTCACTTCTCATTTATATGTTCTTTCCTCATTCCAACAAATGTCTGTTTGTAGTTTTTAAGCTCTGATTTTTCAGAACTCTGTCTTTCATTTTATTGAATCTCATTTTTCAGTTGGAAACAGTTGTTACTACCCTGTCTTATGCCTGCTATAATTACAGCAACATTAATTCTAAAGGGAACGTTCCCCTCTTTTGGGATCTGGTTCTACTGCTTCTTTCTGCCACGTTGTGACCATGTCTCCACTGGTGACTTGACCATCCCCGTTCTGTGCATCAGTGTTCTTATTTGTAAACTGGTATATATAGTACCCAGGACATAATAAGAAATATATGTTTGATCTTTTTTCCTGGTTCCTGACCCAGAGTTCCTGAAACCTTTGTAATTCCCTAAAACCCTGTATTTTCCTGAGTGATAAGGTGATGGTAGCAGCCTTTGTTATATACTTAGTCTTAGTCCCCAGTTCCTGACACCAGAGGTTCTAAAATCCTTAGAATCTGCTAGTGATGAGTGTCATTTTGTATGCTAATGCGATGACCGGTGAGTGGGGGCCTCCAGAAAGCTTCAGGATTGAGGCTGGCTTGCCAGAGGAGCAAACCACATGATCGGATGGTTGGAACTTTCAGCTCCTAACCTCTAGGGAGGGGAGAACCACTGCAAATTAAGTTAATCACCAAGGGCCAATGACTTAATCAATCATGCTTACGTAATAGGAACTTCGTAAAAATCCTAAACGATGAGGTTTGGGAGCTTCCAGGCTGGAG
>NW_007733542.1:2687-20029 GCF_000696425.1 Galeopterus variegatus
CTTTTATAATAAACCAGTAAATCTAAGTGCTCCTCTGAGTTCTGTGAACCATTATAGCAAAGTATCAAACCAGAGGAGGGGGCATGGAAAACCCCAATTTGTAGCCATGTCAGACAGCAATGTGGGTAACCCGAGGACCCAGTACTTGTGATTGGTGTCTGAAGCGGGGGGCCGTCCTGTGCAGCTGAGCCCTTAACCTGCAGGGTCTGCGCTAACTCTGGGTAGTCAGTGTCAGAATTGAATTAAATTGTAGGACACACAGTTGGTGTCTACAGAGAACTGGAGAATTGCTTGGTGTGGAAAACCCACATATTTGCTGTCAGAAATGTGTGAGTAGAAAAACAGATTTCTTTTTAGTACCTTATAATGTTGCTTTGAAGTTTAAAAGAGATAAAATATTTAAGGTACATAGCATATTCTTGGCCCTCAGTAAAGATCAATTTCCCTTACCTTTTCAACAAATGTTTATGGAAAGAATAAACGTTGAAGATAGGCCATTTGTAATAAATCTCAAATCTGGAACAAGGCATGCCTCGAATTGTATTTATAACTCAGAATGCAACTCCATGGAAATAATATTACACATAAAAATGATTAGATTTTTAGACCTGTGTATAAAGTTTAGATTAACCCATTATATTACTCTTTGCTTTTCAATCTAGGGCCCATATATTGCAAAGTGTATACAATAGCGTATAGCACATAGGATATACTGGAAGCCCAGAANTTAATGTAAGTCATAAATCTTCAAAAATGTTTTCACAGAACATGGATGGGATCTGTGAAAAAGGTGGAATTACACAATTCCTGCCTTCTGATGGACACTTCAGTGGAAAAATGTGATCATCTCTCACCCACCTTCAGGTTGGAACTCAAACGACAGTACTTCGGAATTAACCCACCAAGTCTGATAGTGTTGCTATGGGGCAGAATTGCACTGGACATTAGGTACAGAGAGATGGGTTTGCATCACCCTCATCCCTACTCCACCACCTGTTCACTGGCTGCAACACACCTGACTTGTCTGTCTTGAAAGTGGGGAAAGAAACCAAATTAAGAGTTCCAAGTAGAAGAGAATAGGAATTCATGGTCCTGGAGTGGGAATTCCAGGTGGTAGTAAAAAGGGACCGAGGTAGAGTTCTTGGAAGATTCAGAGGGAGTTCAAGCCTTCAGCAAGCGTGCTCCAAAAGTGAAGTCTTGGAGAATGGTGAGGTTGCTTAGCAGGTCCCCGATACATGGCAGTGATGGCTATGGCTGTCAGCTGCAGGGAGTCATCCAGGGGTGAAAGATCTGCATCTTCTAGGACAGTCTGTTGACCCTCTGCCATCAGTGGCCAGGGGCAATAGGAGGACCAGAGCAGAGGGAAATCATCTCAAGGAGGGTGGGACAGCTGAATTGCTCAAAAGGGTAGATTCTGGTGCAAATGGAGATAAGGAGTCCCCCAGAAGGGAAGTGAGTCCCTAGATAAAGTGGCTCTTCAGCTCATACGTCAGGCATTCGAAAGCTGGGGCCTCCGCGTATGTATACATAATAGGAGATTACCTGTGACAGGACAGTAGTACATGATGTACACAAGTGAACAGTACAGAGAAAAGCTCATGAACTGGAGGCTGGGGAAGCATCTCTTTCTCTCGTGTGTATTTTGTTTGGCCTGTCCAGTGTTTTAGAGACAGGAGGGAGTACATATGTATTGAGATTTCTGGATTTTATTGAAAAAACATCACAAGCTTAGGTAAAACATACTCACATTCGGGCAAGGCCATGACTAGCTAGAGTGTGAACCCTCTAGTTCCCCACAGTCTCCTCCATTCCCTATTACTCACACTCAGCTCTCGTCACTTATGTGTGTGAATGGCCCAGACATGGAGGCATGTCAGTCTGTAATCCTTGGCAAGGACTAAGTACTCCAGGTGACTTCCTAGAGTCTATAGGATATATTTAGGGATACCTCCTACTGGGCACTTTTTTAGCCACCTGGCCTAACTTAACCATCACTAAATTAAATGAGATGTTATATATTAAAAACACTTAGAACAATGCCTGACACATAGCAGATACTTACTACTTATTTTTATTTTTATTATCATTCTTAGAAATAAAAATCAATTTTGAAAAATCTTCATTTGTTCAGATTTTCCACTGATTCAATCTGGCCTATTCTCAGCACCCAATAATACCAATATATATACATATACATATATATATATATATATTTTTTTTTTACCCAATAATACCAATATATATACATATACATATATATATATATATATTTTTTTTTTTTTTTCTTTTTCTCAGAATCTATTTTACTCAAAGTGAATCAATTCTGCACTTATCAGTGAGTCAATATGAGCCTGGCTGTGCATACAGAGTACAGTGTCAATCTGGTGTTACTTATCAACTTGTTTATTAATGACCTGCTAATGGAAAAGGAGCCTGGCAACCAAACTGGGTGTTTGTAGCTCTCCTCTGGGAAATAAGATTTAAACACAAAGTTAACCATTTTTAGATGAAGCAGGACACCTCTAGGATGGACCACAAAAAGGGAGCTTTCTTCATAATGTATTTAGGAGAAGAAACAAAAACAAATGGTGGAAGTATGAAATGTAGCCAGCATGGCTTGGAGCAAGGATGGCTGTAAAAGCTGTGATAGTCTCAGAATCATTTATCACGGAGCTGGGAAAGTGTTCAGCCATTTGATTCAATCCTTTCTTTAGCTGAGGAAGGAACTGAGCTCAAAAGAGGGGTTGCTGCAGGAGCAAATTCCCTGCACCCGTGGTGGGTGGTGAGTGGTGGGTGGTGGCAGAGTTGGGCTGGGACCAGGGTTTGCTTTCGCAGCCCAGGGCTCTGGCCACCGCCACTCTCCAGAGAGCTGCTTATGGAGTCAGGCAACATGGTGATGGATTCATGGGGCAAGCCTCCTGCCTCAGCACTGGTCAGGCTTTTATCTGAGCCCTCTCTTCAATGTTTCTTGCCACCACTGAGATATAACTCTGGAAAAGTGCAGAGGAGAGCCACAAAAGTTATTAAAGTATAGAAAACAGTCCTTGAGAAGACAGGCAGAAGAATTTGAATTATATTACTGGACGAGGAGAGAAAAATCTGACATAATAGTCTCTATAAAGACGGCAGGGATATCAGTGAGGAGGGAGTTAGGTGAGGTTAATAAATCAAAGAATCAGAACCTTAGAACAGCAAAAGAAGATTAAATATTGTAAGTTCACGTTCCTCACTTGACTTGTGATGAAATAGGGGTTCAAAAAGTGTCACCGACTTGCTTAAAAGTCGTGACAGAAATGGGGAAGGACCTTGGGACTCAACCCCTCATCCTCTGCTTTCTTCTTTATAAGTCACTGCAAGGAACTGGCCAGAAAAAAAAAGAACAAACACAGGCCTGAGAAAAAAACATTGGCCAGATTTCCCAGGGGGTAAGAAATGAATCAGTGAGACAAACTTCTACATTTCCCTGTCAGTCTGATCATTAAATCATTCTTTTGCTCTGAAATTCTGGTAAAATCTGACTTTTCCGGAGACATTTTAAGCCAAAAGCTACCAAACATTTGGAACAAGATTTCTTTGGCTAGAAAGGATTTTTGAGAAAGATCCTTGATCTAAGCTTCCAATGTCTTTCTTTAACAGGATTTGCTAAAAACCTGAGAGAGAGAGAGAGAGAGAGAGAGAGAGAGAGAGAGCGTGTGCGAGAGTGCACAAGCCATTTTTCTACTAGAGAAGATCTGGTTTATTCTGTTGGATCATATTTTTTCTTTTTCGGCTGTTGAGAATTCAAGCTTTTCATATGCTTGGGTGCACTCAGCAGTGGAAACAGTAGCATTTGATTTGACTTTTGTTTCTACTGCCTGTAATTTTAGCTGCCAGGCCCAAGTTACCTTCATTTCCATCGTGCCTTCTGTGCCTTCCGCTGATCCACAAGAGTCTTGCTACTTGACGGCTCTCTGGTTTGCACCTGGGAGTTTCAGATAAAGAGGCCCAGGACAATGGCAGGGCCTTCCACATTAGGTAATTAGAAGATCCTTTCAGCACCCCAGTGTGAGGGCCCCTAGCATAGAGTTACAGATAAGATATGCATCAGGATGGTGCAAAGCTGTCTTCCTTCTTTCTCCTTTCCTTTTCCTCCCTGTCTACCCCACAATAATCTTTCTCAATAGCAACATAATCTGAATGTTTTCAGCATGCTATTAAACTCCAAACTAGAAGCAAATGACTCTTTCATTTTCTTCCAGGAAACGTGGCCAATATGAAGACAGGGACCCAGGTTTGTAATTCTGAGGTCAAAGTTAATATCTCAATAGAGGGTGGAGAACTTGTCATTTTAGCTGGCCTGAGCCCCCAAAGGGTGGAGGGGAGCACATGTACTTTTCAGAGCTCAGCTTGAAGCAGCCTGCTAACCTCATTACCAAGCCAAAGGCTTTCAGCGATGGGTACACCAAGTTCTTCCCCAAGTTCATCTCCAGATTGCTCTAATAGTTCAGCAACTTGTTTGGTTTCTATTGCTCTTTCCAGATTTGTATTTTATGATTAATTTTTTTTTTTTTAGTTCTCTTTGTCAGATGTGGATGTGATTTTACAAAGACTATAGGCAGTTTACATTAACAAAATCCTAGTATTTTCAGGGTTAAAATGAACTCATCACAGAACTGATCATTGGTGGCCGATGATGGCTTCTGTCAACTCTTGGTAAACCCTTAAAATTCTTAAGGGATTACTAATCAGAAAAGCCTGTTGGTTATGTAAAAAGATGTGACTAAACTTAATGAACCAGGAGAAAGTGATTTGCTTATCACCAGCCACCCTCTCCCACTCCCATTCCATTTGATCCTTGACTGGTGTGTTTCTTTATTTCCTGGGGTGAGTCATGGCACCAGTAAGTACTATTATTGATTAGTTATGTCAATTGGAACATTTTTACTTTCTTCTTAATTTGATAAAACAATAGAATTTTTGAGTTGGAAGGAATCATAATATTCCCAGAACTGTACACTGAAAGCCACTGAACCAAATTTTGATTTTGTATTTTTAGAGGCAAGGAATGTACCCCTTCTGAGGAGCTCTAAATACCAGAGACATCACCCTTACATTTCATTCCTATTATTTCAAAGTTTTTTTAGAGATGCAATAATGTTAGTTACAGAGAGGATTACAGATTCTTTGCTTTGAAAATTGAATATCTTGAAAAGAATACTTGTTTTAGTAGGGAAGATAATGGTGATTATTTTCTTTATTCTAACATATATAATCTTTATATTTTCACATTTCTTACAATGGAATGTATCTTAGAAATGATGTGTGCATTTAATGTAGAATTTCTTTTTTGCCTACAAAGTTATTTAATCAATGATGTGTTTTACATTTGACAAATTACTATCTTGCAAATAAAGATATATGATGATTATAATACTTTATATAGCATAGCATTGTAAAGCACTTTTAGTTCTGCTCATCTGTAGATAATGTGTATACTTTGGATGTACTGGTACCCATATTCTACAGAAAAATATATGTGGGACATCCTGCCTTCCATCCCTCACCCCAACAGTGAAAATTTCCTTTGTAGTAGAAGGGATCATGTCAAAAAAAAAAAAAAAAATCCCAAAAAACAAAAACTAAAAACAAACTCAGGACTGATTTCAGAAAAAGATAGACACAGAGGTAGAAAGTTAAGAGTCTATTAAGAAATGCATCTGTGTGTGAGACAAGTTCTTCTCTAAAACTCTTGAGCAAGTCACTTAACTCCTTTGAACGTGAGCTCTCACCTGTAAAAACCAAGACAATAAAGCAACTCTCTAAAGACACAGGGATCTCTTATAACTTCTTCACTGAGCTACAGCTCAGTATCAAAGAGTTAGGTATTACCCCAATCTTTTGACTGTTAATATTTTTTTTACCAAATTAAAAAATTTGATTAAATTTTTAGTGTTTAGCCCAATGTTGATGATTGATGTTTCTTCTCAGTTGTCTACTGTTTCTAAGGTCAAACCTTAGAGTAAGCTACACTCTGAACTCTAATGTCAGATATGATTTTTTTTAAAAAGGAATTATTTGAAAAACATGAAGGATAATTTTTTTTTTTAGGATTCGCTCAGTATGCATAACAATAAAGATGGGTAAAGGCAGTTCCAAAAGCAATTCGAAATAACTTAAAGAGATAATATGTTGCAGACCCAATATTTCTCTCAGAAATCATACTACAAGAGTGTTTTATGGAGCAGAACTAGACTTGTCAATATTTGGTATTCTGATTCTGGGACACCAGGAGAGATGGAGTCTTCTGTGTGGTATCACTTGTTTTCAAGTCCATGTTCCTATATTTATCTAAACCATGGTTTTTGCTTTAATTAATCTCAGTCAAGCAGAGATTATTGGTATGTGTATCATGAAAAGAGCATGACTTAATATCTGTCAACACTGCCATTCCTTAGAGAAAGTGGGGAGTGTTGTGTATCTGTAAAATGTGTGGCTAACATATTTTTCTAACTACTTATCCCATTCCCTGTTCTGTGATACTATTCAAATCTGTCTTTCCTTTGAATAATCATCATACCTCATCCAAATAAAAAATGACAATAGCTCACATGGTATGGACATATTTCTATTTAAATATTTAGCATTCAAATCAAGATTTAGAGGAAATCGTAAAGACCATATATTATATATGCTTCTGATGAATGCTCTATCCTACTGGCCCATAATAGATTTTCTAAATTTCATCTAATATATTTCATAAGCAATGGCATACTTAAAACCTGCTAGGTCACAACCAAAAGAGTATTCCTAAAGCAGATAGTTATCTTATCAGTAAATCCACTTTGTCCCATACATAGAGATTTTCAGAAAAGGTGGCTGAGTTTACTCCACGCTGTGATCAATATTGTGCTATGACAGGAACAGCCGAGAACATGTTAATTCTGTTGATGAGAAGTTGGCTCAGAACAAGAAATTCACATCAGCCATTTATCAAAATAAAATCATGATGTAAAATATTACCTTCCCAATACTTCGTGTTCCCAATAAATCTTTTTGTGAGTCTATTAATGCACTAGGCTTAACAAATATTTTTTTTCCCTAGGCCCAGTCATGCTATCAGGAGATTCATTCTGATGACAATGACTGCTTTCTTTCTCAAGAATCCCACATGCCAAAAGTACAGCAGCAATAAAACAGAAAGTATTTTGTGCTGCATAGATGCTATGTCCATAGAACTAGTCTGAAGTGCCTTTCCTTCAGAAGATTTAGCTATTTCATAGCTACTTTAAAGAACTACCAAGTAGTCTCCTCTTCCTTTCGCACCCTAAAACCCCTAAGTCTATACTTCAAAGCACTTCAGGCCCAGCCCTTAAAAGCATCTGATTTTCATTTTTCATTTGGCATTTTCACACATATCCTTTTACAAACTTGATTCATTTCTGTTTAGCTCTGGAAAAAATATTGTCCAGTTGGAAGGAGCAGTCAGGAATGTGGGAATTCACACATTGCGTGCATGCGTGGTTAGTGGTGTGTGCACCATTTGTACACATCACTGGCTGCGGGAAGTTAAATCATTTTTGGATACAGTCTGTGGCAGGAGTGTCCAAAGTACCATCTTGAGGTCTTTGAAGTAACATTCTACGTAACCTGTTATTGAAGCGTTTCTTGCCAGCTTAAAGCAGAGGAAGTACCCATTGAAAGAGGAATATTTTCCTTCTTTTGCCATTCAAGCCGCATGGGGACATTCTTTCAACTCATCTGAAAAAGAAGAACTTCTAAATTTTTCTTTATTTTCCTTTCCTCTGGTGTGGACATAATGACTTATGATATAAATATTTTTTCTTCTTAAGTTCTCTCTTTGCCTCTCATCTCTTCTAAAGTAGGATTTAATAAACAGATGTGTAAATAAGAGATGGTTAATATGGGCAGATACAGTTAAGAGAAGAGCCTGCTTTAGGGCTCTGTGACTGGCTTAGTGGTAAAAGTGAGTAGGGTAAGTTCAACCCTCTTGCTCTGAGGGTCTAAAGGTTCAAGTTCCAAGTTCAAGTGGAGGCCCTAGGACCTTTGGCATACTGCTTCCTCATGACACTTTACGGAGAAAATGAAGATAATGACCTCTGTGGCACCAGCCCCTCTCACAGCATCGTCCTGAAACTGTAGCTCATCGCACAGAGCGAAAAGTACTTTGGGATCACAAACTGCATCACGACATCCTTGGTTGACGGCAGACTCTACACTTTGTTTCCCAGGGTTAATGGATTTTCAGTTTTTAACACTTCATCCTACTGGGTTTATAATGTACTAAGAAGTAAAAATCCATGATAAGAGAATTTAAAAGGCATATCAGCTCCAATTGTGTATATCAAGAGTCTTAGGTTTTCACTACTGATAAGAGTTTTTCAAACCACTAACCTCATCAGGGAGAGGGTTTTATTAGCTCCCCTATTCCTGGGTTTGTACGAGGGCTTTCTGCTTAACTTCTGGTTGTGTTGAGAGACACAGGGGCAGCCAGTTTACTCAGCTACTGTGACTGACAGCTGTGAATGAAGCTGAGCGAGGCAGAGTGGCTGTTCATCACGCCCTCTCAGGCACACAGCTCTCTCTAGTCCTCCTCCTCACAGAGACAGAGGAAAGCCCCTGTCACCTGAGCCTGCAGTGGGCTGGGCTGGCCACATGGCAGCCTGGCTGGGCCCCTGCCTTCCAGTCCAGGAAGCCATGCCTAAAGGGTGCTGACCCTGCTGCTCCGGGGAAAAGTGAAAAGAAGAGGTAGTCACAGCAGAGCCCGTGAGCTAGGTGATATGTGGAAGAAGCAAAGAGATCTGAATTGTTAGCTGCAGCTTCCTCACCAGGTCAGAAAGGTGCTGGCTGAGAAAGCTTACCCAGGCACCACCTGGGTAGCTGGTGGTGACTGTTTCTGAGCAAAAAGAAAATGCTTTCCTAAGTATCCCATGTGACAACACTGTTGAATAACTCCCAATGGGCACTTGCCTTTCATTTTCTTCCTCTAACTTCCATTATCACAGTAAAATCTGCATTTTTCTTTTAAAACAAAATTTACCAATCCTGTAACCCCACCCCAACCAGCCATCCCCTGGGATTCTGAGAAAGGATCAATCAGCTGTAAAACAGGGGCACAGCCTGGGGCCCACCTGGACCTTTTGTTCCCTGTGCTGCTTTTGTCATTGTAAGGAGAGCTGACAGCACCTGGATGCAATTTCTGGTAGAGGCACCTGCTGATGAGGTGTGGATCCTTGTTTGCAAATCTCTTTTCCACATCCTGTCATTGACTAATGGATCCTCCTACCCTGACTCAGGAGTAAAGTTCTCTACAAAATCAAAGTGAACAATTTGCAGTAGCCCCAAATAAAGGTGGTGTTTCTGAGATCCAGGAGTCATTTCTTTCTCTCATGTTGTACACATTTACAAATTACCACTGAGATGTTAAGGTCATCTTTCTAGGGAAATCTCAACCCTTTTGCAGCTTTAGGTCTTCTTGTGTTCCTAGATGCCTATGATGCCTTTTGCTTTGGGTTTACAGGTGGGTGGATGCTGCCTTTGCAGTGCACAGTACACATGTCTCATAGGGGGCAGAGTGCTCGCTCTGCAGTGAGAAAAGCTAGGTGGGGTGGAGGTGAGGGAGGAAACAGACAAGGCCCAAAACTCACGATAGCTGTCCTCCAGCACGGTTCTTTCAGTTTATGAGTTTCGTCAGGGGTAGCGCAATCAGAGGTTCAAGACACTTCAGTGAAAAGCGGAAACCTCTTTGTGATGTTGGGAGAGTTGATTCCACTAAACGTACTGATCCCCAATGGATTTCAGGGAATGCCAGGAAGGAAACTGTATTGACTGTTTATAATGTGCTAGGAACTATGCTGGACACTTAGCACTTGTTTTATTTAATCCTCCCAACAGCTTTGAGAAATTGGCAATGTCACTCCCATTTTATTGATAAGGAAACTGAGGCTCAGAAAGGCTAAGTAACTTGCCCATGATGAGGCTGATAGGAGATTAGTAGTAGTGGTAGGACATGAACCTTGGACACAGGTTCCAAAAATTATGATTAGTTCACTAAACTAGTTCTTTCACACTTTTGCATTAAAATACTTCTAAGGACTGAAGAGGGAATTTGAACCCTGGGAGTGGTGGCAGCTCGGGTTGGGGAGATGTTGTAGGTTGTAGTTGTTCAATGCAAGTGCTAATTCACACTTTTGCATTAAAATACTTCTAAGGACTGAAGAGGGAATTTGAACCCTGGTAGTGGTGGCAGCTCGGGTTGGGGAGATGTTGTAGGTTGTAGTTGTTCAATGCAAGTGCTAATTTTTAAGGTCTCATGTTTTACCTTAAAAATAAATAACAATGGGCCCTGCCGGCTGGTGGCTCACTCGAGAGGGAGCGGCGCTGATAGCGCCGAGGCCGGTGTGCTAACTGGCTGAGCGTGGTGCGGACAACACCAAGCCAAGGGTTGCAATCCCCTTACCGGTCCAAAAATAAATAAATAAATAAATAAATAAATAAATAACAACGTTGCTCACTTTAATAATGTTGCTCTCTTTAAGTAAAGATGTAGGACAAATTATATTTTTGTCCTACATTTCTAGAACAGGAGGCATTTTGAGACTATGGCTTTGAATGTCTTCCAGATACAAATGACTATTAAGAGTGTGTCTGCTCTGGTGGTACAAGCATGCAGTTTGAGAAATACCAGTGCTGTTTCCTCACTGGATGTTACAGAGTCACAGATGACCGTGTGTTGGGTGTGTTATCAAGGGGATTTGTGCATTCAGTAAGAGGTTGGACTGGACGAGGCTGAATGGCTGCTAATTTTCAATGGAGTGAACAGAACATAAAGATTTAGGGTAAGGTTAAAGAGCCAGGCAAGCCTCGGACTTGAATATGGATTCCTGCACCTGCCAATTGTGTGCTTTGAGGTAAGTTACTTAACTTTGCTAAGCCTGTTTCCTAATGCGTAAAAGGGAGTTAATTATACCTACCTCATAAGGGGTATTGAAAGGATTAAATTAGCTAGTGTGCAGAAAGCACTTAGCTCAGAGACTAGCACACAGGAAATGTTTGTAAATGGTGGTTATGGTTCATATCTCCAAGGGGGCTCTGGGACATAAGTGGAAATGAGCCCTCCTGCAGTGTCCTGAAACCTTCCTTCTCTGGGTTTCCTCCCCTGCCTGCTTTGCCCCAGGAACAGAAGGCCATTGGAGCTCTGCTGCGTAAAAGGTGATGAACTGATGATGAGCAATTTCCTCAGCAGCAAATAAAAATATTTAGTCTCTTTATTTCCTTTCCACAGTTTTGTGCATCCTTGGAGAAATAGTCATCCACCCCGATGTGTTTCTTCCTTTCTCTAACTTCTCTGTAGGTGCCAGGTAATGGGCATGTGGTTTTGGCTGCAGCAAAAGGTGTTCACTAGGGATTTTCTCCTTTGTACTGTGTAGCAAGGCATGTAACAGTTTGGCCTTCTTATGTTTATTGCAAATAGGAGCAAGTGATAAAGTATGGTAAGGGAGTATGGATTTTATACAGAGACAGAAAAAAGCCAATAAGAAAGCATACTCTATTTAATTTAGGATTTTTTTTTTCCTTTTTAAATGAGTCAGACATTGTAACCACATTTCTAGGCTAATCAGTCATTTGTAATGCATAGAAATTTAGAGTCAGGAAGAGCCTGTCTTCTAGCACTAGCAGTGCCAAAACCCCGTTCATTGTACCCGGTGCTGCTTCCGTAACTGTGTTCTGTCACTAGCCATGATTATGACCAGTCTTCCAGCCCTGGGCTGCATCAGAACTTTGCCCACATGCTTTTGTGCCTTCTTGTTTTCATCATCATTATTATTCTTCTTATTTAAAAAAAAACATTAATTTTGCTTTTTGTTGGAAAGAGCATTGTCCTGCTCCGAACATATTTACAAACTACAGATCACAGCAAGAGGTGGGCAACTCTGAATAAAACATATTGGTCAAAAAAGCAGTGTCGCAATGACTTCTTAGAATGAACTGTTCATAAAATAATCAGGCCCTGGGTGTGAAAACAGGTAAACCTGAAGGTTACTTAACTGTTGATTAATCTTTTATTTTTGCTGAATCAATTTGATTCCCGTAACTACCATTTCCGTGAGGCAAAAAGGGGCCAAAAAGATCGTTTTGAAGGAAGTTCAAAAAAAGAGTTATTATTGGAGTGACAAAAATGTCAGTGAGTGGAGCTTCTTATCTTGGATGATGGAATGTGTCCTCTTGGTAGAAATCAGCTGTTCTGCCAAGAGAAACTGAGGGAGTGACTGGGAGGTTTTTACATATTATATAAGCAAGTTTATTTTGGGAGCTCGGTTATTGTGTGGGTAAAGCTACTGCCTTTACCTACATCTGCTCTATTTTCATGAGTATCGCTTCATTCCCAGGCTACATTAGGCCAGGTAAACAGCCATTAAGAGGTAGTAAGATTCCAAAATTAGGGAAATTGTCAAACTCTGCTCAGAAATAAACATATTGATTTGGAAATTTAAAAACACTACCAGTTAAATCAATCTATTGCGTTTGGATTCCCATCCACAAACGCATCCAAAGGCCCCTTGGAATACTCAGCTTTTGCTCTCTAAGCAAAAGTCTCTGTATTTTTTATTTTATTCAATTAAAATAAGTATTGAGCAGAATTTCTTAAATGAACTCATAATGCAAATTCTATATGCTTCAAACTTATTTAAAACCCTAAATAGTTATGACTTTGTGTCTGGGAAGTTCATGGCTCTCCTAGGATTTTCACACCTTTAGTTGTGCCTATTTCTTACTCCTTTAACTGCTCCTCTGCCTTTATTTTTCTGAGTATATTCCTTTCATCTTCATGAAGCTGGTGCTTAATCTTATCACTCAACTGTCCTCTCCAAATTGGCTTGACAACTATTAAGGTATAATTTCTAAAAAGGTAAAAATCATAATTCTTAGGCAAATATAAAAAAAGCACATGACAATGATTGTACTTAGCTCAATAAATGGAGGGGCCAGTAAGATGTTAAAACCAGTCCAAAGAGCATTTAAAACATTACATATATAGTCAATTCAACCATGAAATGTTAGGATAAGATTTCTGGGTTAGATACAATACTGGTTAATGTCCAACAGGTCCATAAACCTGGTTCACTCTGGATTGAAATTATTTGTGTCCCTACTGGATAAAAATCTCCGTGTTTACCTCTGCCATACAGAGTTGTAAAGTGTTAAAAGTACAACCTAGTACTGTAGTGAAAATATATCCAGTAATCTTTCAAAATATTGGATAATTTTTCAGGTACAATCTAGAGTCTCTCACATTGCAAAGCAAAAAACAAAAAACAAAACAAAACAAAAAAAGCTCTTGCTGGATTCATGATCTCTGTTCATTTCTTCCCTAGCTCTCTCAACCCCTTTCACAGTCAGAGTACTAGAGAGTTGTCTAGTTTCACTGGCTGCATTTCCTCGCCTCCCCCTTACTCTCCAGTCCACCTTAGTGTGAATTCTAGCTGCATCTTTTTTTTTCTTCATGTTTTGCTGTGGTCACCCATGACCTACTTCTTGCTAGATCCAATAAGTATTTTTCATTCCTTATCTTATCCAGCCTTTCAGCAGCTTTTGAATTTGACCACATACTCCTTGACAAAAAAAGCTCTTCCTTTCCCTCCTGGGACCTAATACTCTCCTGGCTTTTCTCCTACTTCTTGGGATGCCTCTTCCCTGTGTCCTTTGCAGGCTTATTCTCTACTACCCAGCCATTAAATGTTGGAATTTTTCTATGTTGGGTACTAGGTCCTCCTCTTTTCTTCAATACTTCCTTCTTCTCAGATATCGTTCAAGCTAATAACTTTAGTTACCACATTTGCAGATGAAGCACAGATTTGTGTCTCTAGGCCAGGCACTTCAGCTCATATATCTATTTGCCTACTTGACATCCTCTCTTGAATTCCTACAGACATCTCAAATTGAATGAGAATAAACCTAAACTTATGAACTCCACCCCAACACTCCTGATTAAAGCAAGTCTTGTTCCAGTGCTCTGTATCTCAGTGAATGACAACACTAGCTATATAGCTACGCAAACAACAACCAGGCAGCAACTTGGACACATCACTCTCACCAAGTTCTGTGGCCTTTGTACCTCCATGCGGAGAAGATCCCCAGAGTTCAATGAAATGACCTTCAAAATTTAGAACATTCCACAAAAAAGGTGTTTGATTATTTAATGTGCCACTTATGTCTGAAAAATACCAGGTAATTTAGATTCTACTGTTATCCTCTGGAATGTACAATCTGTTTCCAAATACATATGGGATACACACGGGAGTTAGGATTCCAAGGAAGCACCAAGTTTGTTGGTCCAAAGAGAGGCTAGAGATGGGCATGGCTGACACATCGTCACTCGGTTGAGTTAGTGATACTCCTCTTGCAGGTAGGAGAGAAGAAATCAGGGTCATGTTCTACAAAGAGCTGAAGCAAACTAGAAGAGTTACTTTCTTTTTCCACTCACATTTGTGTCCCCAGCTCCTGACTCTGTCTTTGATATAAGTGGCAGGAAGCTGAGAAGGGGGAGGATTTATTAACAGGCTTTCTGACTATTCTTAAAACAAAGATTAGTGAATCTAGCATAAAAATATAATACAGTCAAAATTTATGCTGACAAAACTGTTGTGGTAGAGGAGAAAAAGGATCTGTAACATCCCTTTTCTCTCCCAAGGCCAGGGTAGAATGCATTTTGGTGTCCTTTCTTTCCATAAAACAAAGATAACAAAACTAAAGTTTATAAAAGTATCAAATCTAGAAAGGCTTGAGTTGAGCTCCAGCAGATCCTTATATAAACCTGTGTGTAGCAATAAATTAAAAGGTACTGTTATTAAAGAAAACACCCTATACTTGTACGACAGACTAGTCTTCAATATACATTGCCCTACTAGCAGGAAAGTAAGGGAAACCCTGAAGGAGCAAAAATAAAAAGTAAGCAATTATTCAGAATAATACTTAGCACTGAATCTCTCTGAGGCCATCTACCAGGAGGAGTTTTAATGGCAGCACAAGTTAGAGGAGACAAACATGGAGCCTGTGCAAGGACAAGCATGACAACAGAAAAGCCACATAAATTCAAGGCCCCTGCAGGGCTACCCCCTCAGGGAAAGCATGGGACAGAAAACATTCCACCTGCTGCCTAAATGAGATGATGAGAGAACTTTTTCTGTCTTGGTTTTAAATCCAAGAGGAAGAAAATACTGTTCTCTCTTGAGAATTCATCACCACAGCCCTACCCTTGTGTGGGTTTGAGGTTTAAATTTATACCACCTGCATGAGCCAGGAAACCCGAAACCAGGAAGTTAGCACAGAGTGGTCCCAGTTTGACAGTGCACTGGGCACCTGGCCAGAGCCAAAGAAAATCCTCTGTTGAGTCTGAAGTGAGGCTCTTCTGAATTCCAAGAGGTTAAAGTTATTTGAATAGCTCAAACATATTGAAAGACAAATAAGGAATAAGCCACTGTGAGTGAGATATGAGTATTCAAGGAACACTAACAGTGTTAAATGCTTATAGAAGAAATGCAAAAACACCAATAATTAAAGATCTAAGTATCCAATTTAAGAAGTTAGGTAGAAAAAGACAGAAAGAAAGAAGGGAGGAAGAAATGAAAGAAACAGAAATGAAAGAAATAGGAATCAATGAAAATGAAGATATAACAGAGAGGTTTGAACATACCAAAAAGTTGGTTCTTTCAAGAACTAATGAAATAGCTAAACCTTGGAAAGAATGATCAACAAAAAAGGAGAAAAGGTACAAAAAATATTAGAAAGTGAAAGGGGTACAAATACTGATATGGTAGAAAAATTAAGAAATTCATGCCACAGAATGAATTTGTTTATTCTAAAAAATTTGAAAACTTAAAAAAATGGGCAATTTTCTTTAAAACCAAAACTTAAAATTGATTGTAGAAGAAAGAGAAAGCCTGAAAGGGTCTATAACTATTTCAGAAATTGAATCAACATTCAAAAATCTACCCGCTGAACAAACAAGGTGAAAATGCTTGGGGGTGGTGGTGAGCATGGGAGACGAGAGGGATCCCTTATGGAGGCTCAAACCTTCTCTAATCAGAAACATTTCAGTTGGATCTGAGTGGTGAGAAGGCATGAGCTCTGTGCAGATCCAGAGAGCAAAATCCCAAATGTAAGAAATATTAAGTGTATAGTGTCTGAAGCATTGAGACAGACAACAAAAAAGCCAGAAATAAACAACAAAAATGAACAAAAGGTTAAAATAAAAAGGAATAAAAAAATAAATTTCAGATACTTGTAAATTTATAACAGCTAATGTTTGCTGAGTTCTGCTCTAAGCCATCGCACAGCTCAGAGTTTTTTACACACGATTCCCAGTTCTCAAACATCCCTGCAAGGTGGATTCCATCCCCATTTTATAGAAGAGGCAACATAAGGTTAACATGAGGTTAATTTAACATGAGGTTAAATGACGTGGCTGACAGACACAGAGCTAGACACAGAGCTTAAATGTCAAACCAGTGTGACAGCTCAGACTGAGTTGTGAACCACTTGTGCTGTGCCTAAGGAGAAAGTGCCCCCAAACGAATGCCATCAGGAGCGATGGCTGTCCATCTGGTTCTTGGGTCAGCAGTGTCAGCCTCACCTGGGAGCTTGTTAGACATGCACGTTCTCAAGTTCTCGGGACTCATCCCAGATCTACTGAGTCAGAAACTCTGGGGGCGGGGCCCAGTAATCTGTGTTTTAACAACCCACCCTGGTGATTCTGAATCACTGGTCCAGAGCAACTGGTAGGGTGCTGTGATGAAAATGACATGGACTTAAGAGTGAGCCAAACCTGGGTTTGAGTTCCAGTTTTGCCACTTGATAGCTATATAATCTCACACATCCCTTAAAATTTCTTTGCCTCAGTTCTCTTACCTGCAAAATGGAGATAAATATGGTACCTACCTTTGGGTTTTTGTGAGGATTAAGTAAGATAAATGTATTAATAAATCAGTGCCTGGCACATATGGTAAATGTTCAATAAATATTCTCAGTAAAAGTTTGCTATTATCACTCTCTCCCATGCTTGGAATCTGTCTTCCCTTACCCTTTCCAGAGGCATTCTGCATCGTCACTGTGCTCTGGGGAAGAGGAATTGGAAAGATGGTACTATCTGGAGCCGAGAAAAGCAGCTGGGTTTAAGCCCAGGTGAAATATAATAGGTAACTATACTAGAGCAATAGGGAGGCATTCTGCATCGTCACTGTGCTCTGGGGAAGAGGAATTGGAAAGATGGTACTATCTGGAGCCCAGAAAAGCAGCTGGGTTTAAGCCCAGGTGAAATATAATAGGTAACTATACTAGAGCAATAG
>NW_007733542.1:21005-22959 GCF_000696425.1 Galeopterus variegatus
GAGAGAGAGAGAGAGAGAGAGAGAGAGAGAGAGAGAAACTATAATGCTAGTGTAAATAACACCCCATGTTCTTTGTTCTTTGTAATTGAAATTGCTGTCTCCTTCCTGGGGGTACCGCAGTGACAGAGAAGGGTGCTACTTGCCAGCCGGCAGGCCCTGCTGGTAATGCCACATTCCATTGATACCCAGCAATCATGGCCAGTGCTAAGTACAGCATTAACACAAAGAGGTGTCATTCAGGAGACAGAATGTGGGAAGGGAATGAAGCCATCAGTAATGAATAGGCTAATGGAACTTGATGAGCAGTGAAAATCAATGAGGCAAAAACTGCCTGCCTTAAAAAAATGAGCAAGGTAAGAATGGACAAGTGCCAAATCAGTTATCTTGAGTCTGTGCGAGTTCTCACCCAGTGAACCAAAACTCACACAAGTCTCATACCATCCCTGGCATGGTCATAGGTTGTGATTATGGGTTATGGATCATGATCACCAATTCAGTTCATCCCGTTCTATAATATTAATTACTCGTCTGTGCAGGGCCAGGTCCTGCGCAAGACACAGAGGATGCAGTTTATGCTGCTACTGTTACCATCATCATCATCGTGATCACTATTATTTTATCACTCAACATCACCCATAGATCCCTTTAGCTGCTTATAACTGCTCATCTTGCAAAATCATAATTGCTGTTCCCAATTGAGAAAATTTATCTGATATTCCTAGCTGTTGTCCAGACAGCACAGGCTGTGTCTGGGCCACTTTCTCTGGTACTGGGAACACACATGACATCTCAAGCTCTAACCGTCTGAGCACAGCTCTCAGGATCTCTGTGGCCAGGCTTCATGCTTGGCCTACAAGTGACTTAAAAGGGGCCCAGATCTGTAAGAATGAGGGCACTGATGATGATTGGAATCTCCCATCTTAACTTCCTACTTAACAAAGCAAGTGACAAACCCTTCGCTGACAAACCCAAAACCCTCGGAGGGCAGGTGAAGCCTCCTCTGGACACAGATATGAAAGGATTCTTGGTTAACAGGATCAACATAGCTGGCTCTATGTTTAAAATAGTGCCAAGCAATGGAATAATCAGTGCACTAGCCCCGGCTCTGCCTCCTTGGATAAGTCAGTGAACTGACCTTGGTCTCAGTTTTCTTACCTGTAAAAAATGCCACATTCAAAGCAGTACAGAGTATTTTAGTGTCTAGGCTTCTCCTTAACTTAGTTTCTCACTAACTGCTTTAAGAAAAGAGGGTATGAATTAGTGCTTTACATTTTCGGGAAAGTATCTCCCCACCCAATGCCATACCACCTATCAGTGATCCAAGTTGCTCGCTGGCATCTGAAGTCTCTGGGCAAGCGACACATGGGTGTTGTTCCTTTGTTTAAGAGAAGAGGCATATGAAAGTCGTTTGTCTCAGAGGTAACTTCTCGTGCAGAGGCCGAGCCCCCTCACGTGCCCGTTGTTGTGCTCTATTGGCTACACGGATGTCCTGACTCCTGACTACTGATTCGGACCTTCAGCAACTTGAATCACATTATTTTGTGGCGTTTGTGCCTCCTGGTTTCAAGCCTGCCTCTTCTCTTGACAAGTGACATCTGTACATGCCTAGACCTCTGCTTTCTGCCTGGATTTCTAACTTAATGCTTCACCTGAACCTTCCACTTAATGGTCCGTGGCTCATGGCAGCTCTTCACACCTGTCCCAGATCCTGGGAGGCTGCGTCTGTTCTCAACACATTTGGTCAGCCCAGGCCTGATACCTTGACCTGCGTTGATGACTCATGATGTCCCACTGTCCAGATAACGACGTGCAGAGAGGATTATACGTATGGTACTTGACTGGCCTGAAAGAGACTGCTCACTCAGTTGGAGGCTGAAGAGAAGAAACGTCAATGGTAATTACTAAGCTGCACTCATTTCTTGCTGTTCCTCTGTTCTGAAAACCCTGCTAGGAT
>NW_007733542.1:23392-36636 GCF_000696425.1 Galeopterus variegatus
CCTGGTTTCAAGCCTGCCTCTTCTCTTGACAAGTGACATCTGTACATGCCTAGACCTCTGCATTCTGCCTGGATTTCTAACTTAATGCTTCACCTGAACCTTCCACTTAATGGTCCGTGGCTCATGGCAGCTCTTCACACCTGTCCCAGATCTTGGGAGGCTGCGTCTGTTCTCAACACATTTGGTCAGCCCAGGCCCGATACCTTGACCTGCGTTGATGAGTCATGATCTCCCACTGTCCAGATAACGACGTGTAGAGAGGATTATACGTATGGTACTTGACTGGCCTGAAAGAGACTGCTCACTCAGTTGGAGGCTGAAGAGAAGAAACGTCAACGGTAATTACTAAGCTGCACTCATTTCTTGCTGTTCCTCTGTTCTGAAAACCCTGCTAGGATAAAGGAATGGAAAGGGTTTGAACTTGCTCTGCTTTCCGACGAAGGACTTGCTACAGGAATTCGCTATAGTTTAGACCTATGCATAAGGGCTAGCAGCTGCCGCCTTTATTATGTGAGGTGACTCGAGCTAAACAAAATGAATTGGAATTACACATCATAAGTGAGGAATGTTATTTCTGCCATTTTTTGGCTGCCAACAAATTGCCCCCCAAATTACAAAGTAATAGCTACCACTATGGAAGAGAATAAGAAATAAAATAACCTTCTTGTGCCTAAAGAAAAGCTTTGTGTTCCTGTTTGTTTTGCAGGGCAGTACAGAGCCTTGTGTGGGTCTTGGCACCAGAAGTCACATAAACAATCATTTGTGCACATTAGGAATTCGAATGTGCTCTGTTCCTGGGGCCTGCATCCTTGACCTTGACAGGAACAGAGAAAGAGTTTTAATTAGATTTATTTTATACACAGCAATTGCCTCTTTTGTCAGCAGGTAAAAAATCCAGTCAAATGGATATTTTTATAAAAAGCAGCATAAGCATTTTAAAAATTAAATCACACCTTATTAGACTCACTTTCTTTCCTTTTTTTCACTTCCCCCTAAATTCACCACACAAACTTGGCAATGACTATCTTTCTCATTGTTTAAATTACTGGCAGGGTCCCACAGAGAAGGAGAAAAGAGGTTGTCTAATTAAGCTTTAAGTGTACATTCAATCCCTGCTGAAAATTCTAAAGAGGAAAGGCCTCAGGTGGCTGTGAAACATGTAACATGCCTCCGTGGAATTTCCTACTTTGCTTCAAGGTGGAAATCTGTAGAGTCTAGACAGGGCATTGAAGGGGCACCTGGAGCTTCCTGTCTGGAGCCAGGAAGGGTAAAAAGACTGGGAAAAGATATATATTATTTTAAGGAATCAGTTCACATAGTTATGGAGGCTAAGATGTCTCAAGATCTCCAGCTGACCAGCTGAAAACCCAGAAAAGCCAATGGTATAGTTCCAGTCTGAGTCTCAAGGCTGGAGAACCAGTAGAGGCAATGGTGTAAGTTCAAGTTCAAGTCCAAAGGCAGGAGAAAACCTGTGTCCCAGCTCAAAGACAGTTAGGTTGGGGGGAGGGGGAAGAGACAGACTCAGCCTTTTTATTCTATTCAGTCCTTCAGTAGATTGGATGATGCCCATGCACATTGAGGAGGGCAACCTGCTTTACTCAGTCTATCTACTCAAATTTAATCTCATTCAGAAACATCCTCACAGACAAACTCAGAGTAATATTTAGCCAAATATCTGAGCACCCTGTAGCTCAGTCAAATTGACACATAAAATTAGCCATCACATGGAAACAGTGAGAAATGTAAAAAATGACTGTATATTCATTGATNGCAATGACTATCTTTCTCATTGTTTAAATTACTGGCAGGGTCCCACAGAGAAGGAGAAAAGTGGTTGTCTAATTAAGCTTTAAGTGTACATTCAATCCCTGCTGAAAATTCTAAAGAGGAAAGGCCTCAGGTGGCTGTGTAACATGTAACATGCCTCCATGGAATTTCCTACTTTGCTTCAAGGTGGAAATCTGTAGAGTCTAGACAGGGCATTGAAGGGGCACCTGGAGCTTCCTGTCTGGAGCCAGGAAGGGTAAAAAGACTGGGAAAAGATATATATTATTTTAAGGAATCAGTTCACATAGTTATGGAGGCTAAGATGTCTCAAGATCTCCAGCTGACCAGCTGAAAACCCAGAAAAGCCAATGTTATAGTTCCAGTCTGAGTCTCAAGGCTGGAGAACCACTAGAGGCAATGGTGTAAGTTCAAGTTCAAGTCCAAAGGCAGGAGAAAACCTGTGTCCCAGCTCAAAGACAGTTAGGTTGGGGGGAGGGGGAGGAGAGAGACTCAGCCTTTTTATTCTATTCAGTCCTTCAGTGGATTGGATGATGCCCATGCACATTGAGGAGGGCAACCTGCTTTACTCAGTCTATCTACTCAAATTTAATCTCATTCAGAAACATCCTCACAGACAAACTCAGAGTAATATTTTGCCAAATATCTGAGCACCCTGTACTCAGTCAAATTGACACGTAAAATTAGCCATCACATGGAAACAGTGAGAAATGTAAAAAATGACTGTATATTCATTGATTCAGTTCAATTTAGGACCAGATGAGTTCACAGATGAAAAAATTTACTCTAAGAGTGGTGTGGCCCCCTTGGGCTACTATTTATCTCTGGGAAGCTTGTCATAAGCCTGGCTGGCATTTCAGGCAGCTAAAGAAGGAATGCTTTACTAGGTCACCAAACAATGAGAAGATTAGACTGTAAGCTCCTCTAGGAGTAATGACACATCCTGTACTTTATTTCTGGCATCATGAAGACCCTGTAGAGAAATCTCAATTTCATTATTTCTAACTCTGAGCTATTCTTCTCGTTTCCTGTCCAATGGTCAGTGTAGCGTTCTGTTTTGGAAAGGAGCAGGAAGATGAAGGGTCGAGAATAAAATGTAAATATCTTCAAATGGTGTTTGTGACGAGCAGCTTAGGCTGTTCCCAGCTGAATCGTGGCTGAATTCCACTGGGTAGATGACAAATATCTGCAATCCATAGGAAAAATAGAGAACTTTGCAGCCAAAAATTTGGGATTTAAGTTCTGGCTCTACCATTTTCTAGAAGCAAGATTTTGAGCATGTCCCTCAACCTCTCCATAGAGGATTTTATTCATCTATTAAATAGGATAAAAATACTTGCAGACCTTCTGTCTCATCTGGTATTTGAGAATGTCACTAGAAGCAAGATTTTGAGCATGTCCCTCAACCTCTCCATAGAGGATTTTATTCATCTATTATTTAAAATACTTGCAGACCTTCTGTCTCATCTGGTATTTGAGAATGTCAAAAAAGATAATGAAAGTGATTTGTAAATACAATGTACAGTGTGAAATAAATCCATTCATTCAGCAAACACTACTTGACACCAAGATGAATTAAGCAGACTTCAGCTCTCAAAAATTTAATAATCTAGTCAAATCATCATCTACATGTGTGTTGGTTTATGAGGGGAAGCACACCCAGTGATGTCTGGGGACCAAGAGTAACTGGTAAGTGATGCCCAGTGAAGCAATTTTAGAAGCAAGAGCAATAAGAATAGCCATTCAGGTATGTTAAATTTATCTCAGACTTTGTTCCTAGAAAACAAGTGTAGGAGTTGGGTGGAGGGTTGGGAGGGCTTCCATCAGAAGGAAAGTGGTACCCGTGCTGGTCATCCCTGCATAACTCAGAAAAAACTTCAAGGGTCCAGTTCCTGTGCTTCTGGTCTATTTTCTATACATCAGCCTTTCTTCTCTCATTATCACTTTCCAGGAAGTCCAATAAGAAAATCTGAAAGTGAGATCGGAAAATCACTTATTTTCAAAGGGAAACTAGATGGCCTGATGGTTTTCGTCCATCTAATGATTCTCAGTTCAAGTGTGAATATAGAGACATATTTAATATTGTCTCAAATGTGGCCACCCTTTAGAATGAACACACAAACACACATAGTGATCCTAAACTCCCACTTGCTTAACTGTGAGAAGACCAGTTTTACAGACCCTCTTGTAAATATTTCTAGGAATGCATGGGGATACACACATGGATGCCTAAATTAGTCTTTGCCATTTCTTGACAATCCTGGCCAGCCAAACCAGCTATTTGGAGTCTCTGACATTAAAACTTTATTCTTATATCTGTATTTATATTGTAACAGCCACTTTCTCAGAGCTGCAAATCCCTGGTGCCCAGCGTGCTGAAGCTGGAGCATGAGGACTGTGCCTTAGTGCTGGAGAGCTTGCCACTGCTCCTGAGAGTGAGCAGGGGATAGTCCAGTTTTAGGATCAGCCGGGTGTTGGAGAGGGGTTCCCAGTAAGAATGCTTGAGACCCAATGTGCTGCATTGTTTAAAGCTACAGTTCTTTCCATACACATCCCACTTTTTTCCATGTGAGCAGACACAACTTGAAGATGACTTACGGTGTCCTCCATCATGTTTAACCTGGACCCTTTACTCTCCTACAGTCCTCAGGCTTACTTCTGGTCTCAATTTACTTTTTTTTTTTTAATGTACTCTCTCTTTTAAAAATTTATTTATACTTGACAAATAATAAGTGTGTATATTTATGGGGTACTATGAGATATTTTGATCTTTATCTACATTGTAGAAAGAGTCAATCAAGCTAATCAAAATATTAATCACCTCATTGACTTATGTTTTTGCAGTGAGAATGTTAAAAATCTATTCTTTCAGCAATTTTGAAACATATAATACATTATTATTAACTTTGGTCACCATGCAGCACTATAGATGACTAAAACTTATTCTTCCAGTCTAACTGAAACTGTATCCTTTGATCAACCTCTTTTCCCAGCCTTTGCCCTCCCAGCAGCTCTGGTAAACACCTTTTTACTCTGTTTGTATGAGACTGACTTTTTTAGGTTTCACACGGAAGTGAGATCACATGGTATTTGTCTCTTTGTGCCCGGCTTATTTCATCCAGCATAAAATGTTTCAGTTCCACCCACATTGTTGTGAATGACAGAATTCCTTCCTTTTTAAGGCTGCATAGTATTCTGTAGTATAATATATATATATGTATATTATATACCACATTGTGATATATATATATATACACACACACCACATTTTGTTTATCCATTTATCTGTTGATGAATACTTAGGTTGCTTATGTATCTTGGCTGTTGTGAATAATGCTGAAATGAACAGATTTACTTTTAAAGATTTTCTTCCCTTGTTGGGGCCACCTCAATCTATCTGACTCATTTGATGACTGTATCCCAATAGGTGAATAGGCTTCAATTCCGGAATGTTCTTCAGGCCCAATGTAAATCAATGGATGGAAACAGGTATGCAGATGGGCTGTTGCCTTCCTCTACTGACCAGAATGAGTGAGCCCTAGCTCCAGCTACGCAAGGCCTTTTCACTGTTCTCAAACCTCTCCAGTCTTCATTTTATTTCTTGGACATGGTGAGCTCTTTTTGCTGCAGGGACTTTGTACTTACTTTTCTCCTTTCAGGGTACCTCCCCCACACCCCCCACTGCTGATTGCTCCAGTCTCAGCTTACCTGTCACCTCCCGAGAGAGGCATTTTCTCAATTAATCTCTATTATATCGCCCGTTTATTTCCTCCACTGCACTTTTCACAATCTGTGTTTATCTTGCTTGTTAACTTGTTTCCTTGTGCTACATAAGAGCCACTAGAGCAGCAGCCTTGTCTGTCACCATTATATCACAGGGCCTAGCATAAGGAATGTCAGACTAATCAATAACAATAGTTAACATTGACTGAGCATTTACTATTTGCAAGTACTGTGCTAAGTACTTTTGCATGCATGGCCCATCTAATCTTAGCTGCAAGCCTGGGAAGTAAGTGCTATTGTGCTTTCCTTCTCTCTAGTAAGGGAAATTGGGGCTAGATAAGTCTAGTGACTTGTCCAAGGGCACAGAGCTAGTAAGTGCTGGTGCTGGGATTTAAATGTGGGCAATCTGCCTCCAGGGTTCATGTATTTAACTACTATGACATATATTCTCCCAGATAACTAAACATTGATAGTTATTTTGCCCTATTCCAGGGATAAGACAAAAGGACAACATGCTGTGCTCCTGCCCATGAATGAGAACACAGCCACTTTGGCACACATGCTGGGGAATATATATCGAGCACTGATTCTAGTGGAAAATATACATGACAACTAAACACCTGCAGGGCACTTGCCTTGCCAGACATGAAACTTACTATAAATATGATAATGGCACCCAAAGAGGCATATGGTAGTGGAACTGAATAGTGCAGATAAAAAAAGGAAAAAGGAAAAGGCAAAAGGAAAGCTTATTTAATAAATTGTGCTGAAATATCTGTTAAAACAGGATAACTACAATATACCACATGCAAAAACTAAATGAATTATTTTTCTAAATTTTAAAAGTAAAACAAGAAAACTATTAATAGAAAATTTGGGAGATTATGCAGTCATGGGTTGAAGTCAATTTTTGAAGTAGTCAAAAATGCAGAATTCATTAAGAGAAACACTTATCTGAATAGATAAAATCTTAAAATATGTTATAGGAAAAGATATAGACAAATTAAAAATATATTGGAAAATGTATTTATTACACAAGTCTTTTAAGATCCCTAAAACACAAAAGTATTTGTCACATAATATTCCTATTTTCATAATGCACAAAAAAAGCCTCCTAAAATTGATAAGAAAAGACAAAAGCTCAATAAATGTAAAGGCCAGGGGTTCCAAACAGGTAATTCCCAGAGGAGGAAATCCAAGTCATGGATAGATTTGTCCTGACCTCATAAGTGGTCAGAAAAATGCAAATTAAAGAAGTGAAACACCATTTCCCACTTATCATATGACAGTAACATTTCAGGGCTGGTGAGGATCTGAGAAAATGGCAATGCTCATCTATTGCTGGTGGAAAATTAATTTGGACTCTGTCAGACTTCTGTTAGAGAAAGGAGTACAAGAGAAAAACAATTTAAGGAGGGAAGATGAGAAACTAGATATCTAATAAGCAGCTAGAAATATTTGGAAGGTTGAAATATAAATGTATTACTCACTGGCCTGCAGAGTATACGAAGGCACATCAAGAAATTCATGGAAAGATTTGTATTATCTTTCAATTATATTTTCCACAAACTTTTTGACGTACTTTGATACTTGAAGCCACAGGTATTTATGAGCTCACTCAGGCAAAGCATGCAGATAGAGAAAAGAAGGGGTTAAGAATGAAATCAAGAGGGTCATGAGCATTTAATGGACCCACAGAAGAAAAAACCAGGAAAGGAGGTTGGCTCAAATAGTCTTCATTGGTTTCAATGGTCATTTTAATTGATTCTTCACGCTTGCAGCACATAGAGTCCAGGCAATAAACTTACCTATCTTTTCCTATTTTGTTTACACTTTGCCTGCTCTTCCCCTTCGTTAACACAATCTTGTTTAAGAGCATGGATGCTAGAGCCACTGCCTGGGTTCAAATCCTGGCTCTGCCACTTCCTAGGTGTGCGATCTTGGGCATTCTTTGGGAGAGAATGTCTGCGATCACCAGAGGCGTCAAAAGACTTTTCCGCCCTAGCCATCATAAGCTGTGTGCATGTCTTCTCTCCAGAGCAGCTGGTCACTGGTAGGAGGATGGCCACCCTCCCTCACTCATTTTCCAATCTGCAGACCACTGCCAGAGGCCTTTTTCCTCCTCATGAATAAGCCTTCCCATTTCTCTTCTGTGGGTGGTGTCTGTTCTGATATTTAAAATATTTTTTCTCTTCTGCGTGCATACTATGTATGCTTTTGTTTCTTCGGTGCCCGCCTGCCACGCTGACACCAGCTCCCTCTGCACTTAATGCCTCCTTCCTACTCCCACATGACAGGGCTGCAGACTGCCCAGACTGTGAAGGGGCAGGGGGCGGGGGATGGATTTTTTCTCCTTGTGATGCATTATTTCCTTTCTGCAGTAAGCGGTTCCTCCAGTGCTGTCTCTGGGGGACGCGCTGCTGCTCTTGCCTGGAGCTGCCCTGGTTATTCAGTCTGGGCTCATGTACAGCTCTAATTCAATTTACAACACAGTTACATAACTGTTCCCGGTCTCCTGTTGACCTTGATGTCAAGCAGCGGTCAAGTTGTACCAGCTCAGAGAAAGGAGGAGGAATCTCTGGTCAGCCCTTGAGAACATTTTAGATGGGGTTCTGGAATGAAATGTGGCACAGAAAGGCCAAATGATACCAGTAAATTCTTTGGAAGATTGAAAAGCAAAGGTTGTTGATTTTTGTAAGATGGATGTTGTTGGCTTTCAGGGCAATCCTGTGTCACTCAGAATTATGAGAGTTGTTCTCTGACCAAAGATGAGAGGGCTGTCTTCTTTCCCCAGGAATCGCTGTAAGTGGATGAGCCTTTTGGCCTCAATGAGAAGTGCTCCTAGGAGTGTCTTCAGCTTGGAAACCTTTCAAGGACAGACTTTCAGGACATTCTTTTCCGGAGTCCTGGTTCTACTCAGTTCTAAATAATGACAGGAATAGTTAAATTTTGATACTTTTGCTTCTGGTCTTAATAAAGCCAGGAAGCCAGGGGTTTCCACATGAAAGCAAAAATACAACCTAAAGGCTAAGCAAATTACTCAAAATTTTAGAAATGCAATAGTATGAAAGCTCTCTGAGAGTGGTACTCTGTTTATTTTTTTCTCTGTTGTCTTCTCACACCATGAACAGGACCTGGCATGGACTAGTTACTCAGAGAATATTTTGTTAATGACATAAATGATTTATAGATTGTGGCAACTGGTCTTTTTCTAGTTAATTTGGCAAAGCCTATCATACCAGAGACTTCCAAAACTCTATTTTACATATTTTAATTATATATGTCTATGCAAATATAATGCTAGATAAATATTATACTAATGTTAAATATGTCTATATACAGCATGATTAATGACCATTAAATAGTTTCTCATCTATAATAAGCACATGACTAGATTGTGTCTAGATTTAAAGGTTTTGCCTTAAACACAATTCACTTGCACTGATTTGGCTATCTTCATTGGCAGGACCAGCTTCATGTGTGTGAGGCTTATGCAGCTGCACAAGGTCCCTGGCTCAGATTTGGTGCTCTATTGTCATCATCATGAAATTCTTAATAATTTTTGAACAAGAGGACCCCATTCTCATTTTGCACTGGATGCCACAAATTATGTAGCTAATCTTGCTAAAAGTATAGAGACAGCTCGTGTTAAAAAAATGCCATTTAATATTACCTACCTGAGTTAGCAGCCCTGGGTGAGAAGAACAGCTGTTTAGTGACTAATGCAACAACTACGAGAGGGTACATATCAAGGACGGGTCTACTATTTACAAAGCATTGAAAGACATCAACTGATTTATTAACCTTACTAATGACAGATGCGTAATACATAGATGCTTTCAATAAGTATAATCAGAGATATAATTCATGAACTCACAGGTAGCTCTTCTCTGCTGTGAACTATCTCTGCTTGATAATCTTTACCTGCCAAATTTTATCAGTTTTCTATCAATTTCTATCATATTCATAAATCATACATGTTGCCTACCTTTATCTTTTTTGACAACACGAACATTCCTATTCCTGATTATCTCTATTGCTTGGTCTGTATCACGTTTTAGTACTTGATAAAAATCAGTTTGGTACTTCAGTTTGTCTAGTGCTTTTTAAAAAAGGGTTTCCACATCAAATTATTTTCCAAATCTTGCTGTCCAGAAAGTGTTGATAGAGTGACATATGTAATGTTAATTTTTGTAATAGTACATAGCTTAGAACTAGGCACATAATAGCCAGTGAGTAAATATCTAATTAATTAAATTGAACTAACTAGCAATGAGTAATTTCCTGTTTACCGTACATTAACATACATATAATAACTTTCATGTATCTTTTCGAGGTAAAGCTTAAACTTTCAAAACAATAGTTTTTTTATGAAACAGTTTTTAAAGTTGCCATAATATTAGGGGGTCCCTCCACATGCTGCTTGTGTAAAGATGAATTCAAACCTCTTTGTATTTCCAAACTAGGGAACCGAAGAAATTTTTTAAAAACATCAGGCCTTTGAAACAAATGATAATGATTTTTTGGTAGATTTAGTTTTCCCAAGGTCTCCCCATTTCAAAGCATACCAACTGCTTCAGCTTCGCTTTGCTGAGTCATTGAACTCCCACTTGCATCTCATAAAGTTGTCCATGTTTATAATTACAAAGGATAGTTCACGATAGGCTGTTTGTCTGTTTATTAAAATGTCAAATCACTCAGCACGTTAGCTGAGCAGAGCATCCTGATTCCTATGGACGTCTCAGGCATGGCAGTGAGGTTGTTGCTTTAAGTCGATCTGGGGCCAGCTCCTCGCAGCAAGATAGTTCTTAATTGCTTCATTTTCTAGATAGAGATTTTCTGAAATATATTCTCTTTGCAGCAGAGAAAAAGTTTTAAAACTTTGCTTTCACTTTACACTGGGAATAAGGAATATGCAGATAGAAAATAACCAGTTTCCTCAATATTGTCTAGGCAAAAGAAGTTATTTTCTTCGTCTCCATCTTTTTGTACATATTCAGCAACACCAAAATCCTGTTTTTCATTCATTTGATTCTTGTTAATTCACTTTATTCCTCTCTGGGTAGGGTAGATCACAGATGGATGCTGTCCTGTCATGATGNCCTGATTCCTATGGACGTCTCAGGCATGGCAGTGAGGTTGTTGCTTTAAGTCGATCTGGGGCCAGCTCCTCGCAGCAAGATAGTTCTTAATTGCTTCATTTTCTAGATAGAGATTTTCTGAAATATATTCTCTTTGCAGCAGAGAAAAAGTTTTAAAACTTTGCTTTCACTTTACACTGGGAATAAGGAATATGCAGATAGAAAATAACCAGTTTCCTCAATATTGTCAAGGCAAAAGAAGTATTTTCTTCATCTCCATCTTTTTGTACATATTCAGCAACACCAAAATCCTGTTTTTCATTCATTTGATTCTTGTTAATTCACTTTATTCCTCTCTGGGTAGGGTAGATCACAGATGGATGCTGTCCTGTCATGATGCCTAGATAGTAAAAATGTTCTCAAACTTTAACATAGTTAGAGAATCTAAAATTTAAACTTACACCATCACGGGCATCCTGGCAAAGGGAGGCCTCATTTATGCTGTCCTTTGAAATGAGGCTGAAGCCTTTTAAGTTTCTTCACTGAAAACAAAACAAAACAAACCCAGTAAGAAAAAAAAAAAATCAAAGAACCAAAAAGAACACAGTGAAATAATGACTTACCACATGTGAACAAACTGAATTAGAGTAAATAATCTCTGGAGAACCAACTTAAAGTGTTTGAATAGCTATTAATTTAGTCATGATATTGATATTAATTTAGTCATGAAAATGATATTAAGCCTACATGTCCAGGTTTAAGGAAAAAAAAAAAAGATTAGGCCTAATTGGAAATCAGGAGCCCTATTAAAAGCATTTCCATCTCCCATCATTGTCCACAAGGTCTGCTTTTCATAAAAATTATCTTTGAGAAAATTCAATCTTTCATTTACTGCAGGTAAATAATTCTCTTTTTTCATTTTTAAGGTTCTCAAATTGGTCTCCAGGTAGCACAGGGGGTTTCTCTCAGGTCTTTCAGGTTTGCCTGATTTTAAAAACATTTTGTTCATAAATGTTCATCTATATTCAAAACATGAAACTCTTTCTAGAAATCTTCAATAATTATTATGTGATTAGGCACTCATTCTGAAAAGGAAAAAAAAAATAAAGAGGGGCTTGAAGGGACTGGTTAACATGGGTGATCTACTAGGATGTTGGGACTGAGTGATTCCCAAACCAATAAACTTGAACATCACATCCTTTTTCTCAAGTGAGCTCAGAAGCCTGAAGAGGCTTTGAGCTAAGAGGGAGGCATGAAGCGGAAGCAAGTACACTCAATGACCTGAGCAGGGCAGTGTAAACCCAGCGTGCGACCCTGACCTTCCGTTCCTCAGCTGTCTCTCACCAACCATTTGGAAGGGTTGATAACTTATCCTTTGGTCTGTTGTAATTTTTCAAAGACACTGGTGGCACCATGGGTAAATGAGAATTTGACATTGAATAACAGAAAAATGAAATGGAATATTAATGACCTTAGATGAGAATTCATAAAATTCTCAGGACACAATTTTAGTTTATTAGAATTCAAACAGGTTTTACCACATATTGTGTATGGCTCAGGGGAGGGGCCGGGACAGTGTCAAAAAGTCAAAGCAAAATAGACTGAGTTACCACTTTGAACAGGATGAACATTACTGGCCAAGTATATAGCCACTGATCCTGTTTCCAAAACCTCCATGTATAGCTATAATTAAAATGGAATATCTGGTCATGGAAGCCTGGGCAGTCAGCTTTGGTCCAACCTGGCATGAAGTTCCAAGAATGCCCAAGAGAATCAGGGGCTAGTCAGTAAATACAAACCAAAATTAGGTTCAGGTATTAACTGGAAATATTTATAGATTTTAAGTGAGTACTTAGTTGCATTCTTATCACTTGGAAGCAGGTTTTAGCATGGATGCCATTTTAAAAATATATAGCAATTTGGGATTAGCAAATATTTATATTTTACATATTGTCATATTATATATTATTTTATATATTTAATACCTATTTTAGAGGAAAGGTTAGCTCTATCAGTTAACTATGGTGAAGAAAATCTTTTGAACCAAAATGATATAAATTCACTGGGTGGCAGTTAACCACACTTGCAGAAATATATATAAACATGAGAAATACAACAGAATTGGGCCGATAAGTTAAAAGCATCCCAGAGATGATGGGGAAAGAGGAAACATCACCGTCTTGGTATGGTATGGTGGGGGGAGGGGGAGAGGTGTTGGAACATCTCTGGCATGTGCAGTATACACCTGTGTAGTATGGCATGTGTGGTACATGGTGTGTGGTATGGCACATGCAGTGTGTAAGTACAATCGGCCTAACTTGAGCAGGGAGTTCCTACCCAGAAGCAGTGGGAACTTAGGTCAGAGAAGTAAGGGAGAGAGGAAGTATGGCTCAGATGATGGTCCCCAAAGGTCAGAATGAGAGAACATATTTGTATGATGGTAGGACAATCCTCTCCCTTCAGTGTGCTATTTTTCACATCCTGGGACTATTTCACAAGTTTATGAGTGAATCTTTCAGTTTAGATCTCCGTTTGCGGGTTTCTGCACATCATGAAGTGTCACACTGTTAGGAAAAGTGAAAAATCTTACAAAGCTCCTAAAACAGAAGAAATTTATTGTGTTTTATGATAAAGAAAGCGTGCAACGTGCATCTT
>NW_007733542.1:37492-42061 GCF_000696425.1 Galeopterus variegatus
CTCCTAAAACAGAAGAAATTTATTGTGTTTTATGATAAAGAAAGCGTGCAACGTGCATCTTCTGATTTTAAAAGGGAGAAAAAGAGATAGGAAGGAATTGTTTAAAAATGGTAAAGCCACTTATAAAGAGAACCAAATGAAAAATCAACCACATTACATGCAGTAACACTGTGCTTAGTAAATAATTAATCATGATATCCAGGGGAGCCTGTCTACCACTTAGTTTTCTGAGGTCTAAATAACAGGCAAATAGAATCTAGGAGAAAAGAGGGCCTGTCAGGTGTTTGTTTTTGTTTTAGACAATGGCAGTGATGCACTCAGGAGTCCCTAATTGAATTCACAAAGCCAGGCAATATATTTAAATGTTTGTCACTGTAAAGCGACATTAAGTATCAGAGCAGATTTTTTAAGCAAAAAAANTTAAATGTTTGTCACTGTAAAGCGACATTAAGTATCAGAGCAGATTTTTTAAGCAAAAAAAAAAAAAAAATTTAAACATAAAACACAATTTAAAGGGGGTCATAGTCAGTGGTAGAAAACCAGGGTTTTTCCCTAATCCAGCTATCTAGTGCAGAAAGGTTATAATAATCAGTTTGACAAACAATGGTGAATTTCTACTAGGTAACAATGACATGTCAAAAACATTCTGTTGGTAGATTGTGAATAAAATGAACTTAGATAGATATGAGGGTGCTTCAAAAAGTTCTTTGAAAGATTCATATTATCTTTTAATTTTTTTTTTCACAAACATTTTGAAGTACTCATATAGAGAGTGATAGTTAAATGTAAGAGTCCAACTGCAGAGACAAATCTCTACTGATGGGAATATATATATATATATTTAATTTCCCCTTCTCCTTACCACTCTCCTGTCCCCATTGTAAACTTCCCTGAACTGAACTGGCAGCTACGGCTGGACAGAGGAAAATCCCACAGCTAGACGTTAGAGGTGGAAAAGCCTGACCTCAGATCTAGACGCTGCTGCTTGCCAGTGTCCATTTCTTCTCCTGTGAGAGTCAATGACAAGGCCTTCAGAGCAGTACTGTTCTTAGAATTAAACATGATCATGAATGTCAGTTGGGTAGCAGTGTACGGAACAGGTTAAACCCCTTCACCAACTGCACAAACATGAGCCCTCTTCCCTTTCACTATCCACCCCCCAGGCCAGACTCTCTTTTGAAGGATCCCAAGAGAATTTCCCTCTACTCCTTCCTTCCCCACTTCCCCGCTTCCTCTCCCTGCTCCTGAACCCCCATATCTCCCAGGCTGCTCTGCCGATGCTCTGCTGGACTCCTATGTGGGGAGCAGGAGTGAGGACAGCAGCAGGAGTGAGCGGCTATGCTGAAGCCCACAGGAGTGGAGGAAACACACAGTGGGTGCTGCTCTCTTCCCTGGGGGCCTCTCTCCTACTCTCAGGGAACTGAGTAGAGTATGGGGCTTGCACTGAGCCTCCCTTGCTAGTGCGAGGGGTGACTTTGCCTCCACCTGGAAAGAAGTTACACGTGTCTTCACTGCCTGCCTGCGGATGAGAGTAGAAGAGACCATGAACCTTCTTCTCTTTTCTGTCACCATGTTAATCACACACCTGTTCTGGGGTCCAAGGGCTGCTTTGCGGAGGCAGATCTAGTCTGGCCAGGCAGGGCCAACTTCTTCTTTAGGCACAGTGGCCACGGTGCCTATGGCTCAAAATACTCATAGGGGCCCACTAATATGTTTTAATTGCATTTAAAATCAGAAGGAAAAAAAAAATGAAGTTTTAGGTCAAAAATAAGGTTTTAATAAGTACTATTAATATATTAATCTTTATACCAACAATGTCATAAAATAAAATTTTCAATTTTTGGTTTTTTTTGAAGAAAGTAGCATGCAAACGTAAAAATATCTGGGGCCCATGAAAGTCAAAATGTGGCCCCGTGGCTAAGTTCTCACACTCTTCTTTCTGTTGCTGACCTGGCATAAGTGAGTCTGTAATCCCCACCTTGACAGTCTGCTCAGTAGCACCAGCCTCCTCCGTGCAGGAAGGGAGAATAAGACACTTCCATTTTGACTTTAACCAAAGGTATAGTTTTTGCTTCCTTCTTTCTAGATATCCTGAATGGTCATTGACTGCCCATTAACAAAGCTAACCTTGATTGTTTGTTTGGCTTTTCTTTTTTGTTTCCTTTCATTTTATTTTCTTTTTAATTTCCATCAGACTATCAATTTCTTGCATCTATTTTAGATCAAGTTAAAGCTGGTAGAAAGTAGAGATGTCTTAGGTCTCCATAATCTCCAAAACACTTCCCCAGCTGATCATGACCTACTTTTTCCTACTTTTTCTACATTTCCCTTTGATGTGTTTGTGTTCTGCTTTATTTCCACTAGAAGATGAAGACTTATTTGGAATCCAACAACTTTGGAATAAACCGAGAGTTGTGCAAAGGCAAGGCCTTGGCTTCACACAGGAAATTTAGTTGTAACAAGATCCTGCTCTTCTTAGTATGTTTTGGCTCTAGGTCATAGGGATCTGTTGGAGATGATTTTGTGCTGTGATTCTAAGGCATTGTACCATAATTTATTGAGTGCTTACTAAGTTTAAGTCCACAGGCCTGGCACCCAGTGTCATAAGACACAGACCCAGCCCTCCAGGAGGGTACGATGTAGTATTTGGTGACTATTATGTATGTGTTGAACTGTGTCTCTCCAAAATTCATATGTTGAAGTCGTAACCCCCAGAACCTCTGAATATGGTGTTATTGGAATTAGAGTCATCGCAAATGTCATTAGTTAAGATGAAGTCATTAGGATAAACCCCAATCCAATAAAAGTGGCATCCTTATAAATAGGGGAAATTTGGACAAAGAGACAAGCACATAGGAAAAATGTCATGTGAAGATAAAGGCAGAGATTGGGGTGATGCTTGTACAAGCAAAGGACCGTGAAATATTTCCAGCAAACCACCGGAAATTATCAAGATTCATGGAACAGATTCTCCTTCAAAGTCCTCAGAAAGAACTAATCCTGCTGATACCTTGATCTTGGATTTCTAGCCTCCAGATCCATGAGACAACAAATTTCAGTTATTTAAGCTATTCAGTATGTGATACATTGTGCAGTCCTAGGAAACTAATACTGTAACTACCTAAACCCTTCACATAAAACAGTCAAACAAGTAATTATTCCTAAGCAAGCATGAGCTTTTAAAAAGGCATTTATTGTGCAGAAAGAAATATGTAAAAAGACACAAAGGCTAAAGGCTGGTAAATATTTCCATTCTGAAAAATGAAGTTATCTTTTAAAACTCACCAGGAAAGCTCCACCTTTGTTTTGCTCATCATCTGGAAGAGATGGAGGCTGGGTTTTTCCATTCGCACCTCACTGCCTTCCTCTCGGCCTGGGAGGTGACCGCGTCACTGTCAATCCTCTTCACACCACTCCGCTGTGGTCAGGTTGGCCTTCGATGCTGGGTTTGGTGTGGCCCTTTCAACAGACTCATTCACTGGCAGATGTCCTGCCACCACAGAGAGAATTTTTTGACCAGGTTGTGGCAATTTGCAATAAAAGGATAAACATAAATGGAACTCTGTACTTTTTCATTATAGAAATAGTCAATATTGAGTACTCAAATGATGCATTGTACTCTTTTCTGAATTGCTCTGTGGGAAGCATTTTTAAATATGATATCTAGATCCTCAAATAGACAAAACATAATGGCTTCAGATCAACTCTGAGGCTGAAAGGAGACTTTGCAGAGCCTTGTACAGCATCACAAGCAAGGAAATGTGTTACATTCCCCCATCCCAGTATATAAATGACCAGAGAATTTAGAGTGTCTATCCTGAAAAGTTTCTGAGGACAAATGTTCTCCTAACATTTTAACAAACATCTCATGTGGACGTCCATTGTATGTGGACATCCACCATGATGTAGCAGAAAAAAGTACAGTAATTAAATAAAGAGGAGTCTCAGATTCGGGATGAAATGTGCAGAAACCCAGATCTAGAACCAACAACCTGAAAAACAATTTGGGACAAAAAGCCAATCTTAGAACCAAGAAGAAAGGTTGAGGTTAGAGAACTTGTATTGTTCGAGGAAAGAACTGACCAAGGACCAGGTACTCAGGATTCACTCATTCATTCACTCACTCACTCATTCAACAACAACAAATACATATAAATATGGTGAACAAAATGTACCTGGGCATTGTCTTCATGTAGTTCTCATAATAGGACACAGGAGAGGAGGACACAGACAATCAAGCCAGTACAGTACAAAGTGGGGAAGCAGAGGCTGTTACAGGAACTCATATTATCTTAGCTCTGGAAGTGCCCGCAGATTTCTCCCAGACCTTCAGGAGCCAGCTCTCTGCCTTCCCCACTCCTACTTGTACCATTTTAGAGTCAATGGGAAATAAGGTACTTGGAAAAGAAATTTTCAGATACCTGGCATGTAGATACAGTGCTTTCTAAGCTAAAATTCACTGGACATCATACCATTTTAGAGTCAATGGGAAATAAGGTACTTGGAATAGAAATTTTCAGATACCTGGCATGTAGATACAGTGCTTTCTAAGCTAAAATTCACTGGACA